>NW_019392772.1:617141-842483 GCF_000648675.2 Cimex lectularius | reverse complement strand
AAGCGTTTGTTTAAACAGGTTTCATTATTTTGTATATTAAAGAGTATTTTTAATACATATTCCATATATTTTTTTTTACCTTTTTTCCTTTTCTTAAAAAGAGTTTTTTTAAATAAGGGGTAGTCCACGAGACACGTAGTTTTTTTTAAAGGCTATTTATTTCACATTTTTCTTGTACGTCTCGGCCTCTATTTTTCTATCCATCGTCAGGAAACCCTAACAAGAAGTAAGTCAAATTAGTACACATTATAGCATTAATCATTAATATCATTTACATTTTTATTTTTAACTATAAAATAAAAAATAAAAATGTAAATGATATTAATGACTAATGCTATAGTGTGTACTAATATGTCTGTACTTCTTGTTAGGATTTCCTTAAAAAAAGAGGCCGAAACGTAGAAGGAAAACATGAAATAAACTAACCTTTAAAAAAACCATGTGTCCCTTGGACCACCCCAAATTTAAAGAAACTCTTTTTAGATATAGAAAAAATAGTATATATATATATAAAATCATCTTTGATGGATTAAGACTGGGTTTGTCAGTTAATTTGTTTGTTTACAAGTTGAGGTAGAGATGAGAGAGATATGATGGAGAGGGCGAACACAGAAGGAAAGACACAAAGAACGAAATTTGTTTCTCTGTCTCTTCCTATCTTTACCTTTTATCCTCTCTCTCTCTCTCTCTCTCTCTCTCTCTCACTCTCTCCTTCCAGTCTGTCCATCTTGATATTATGTAATATGGGGCTTCCCAAACCTAGTTAGGGTCGGCGGCGAACTTTGAGAAAAATTCATAATTACATACTAAACGTAGAATGGTTCCAGTTAAATTGCATTTTGAGGTTACACACCAAGAACTCCAGGAGAAACAAACTGATTTTTTCATGTGGAAGCATATTAAACTGGCTGCTTCTCAAGCCTTCATTAAAAATCAAGTAAAAACTAAAAATGAAAACTAACTAGACGCGTCTTACTTGACAAGTAATCCTGTGGCAGAGGCAGGTAAAGCTCATACCATCGCTGAAACACTCAAAACCGTGTGTTAACGATATTGTACCTCGCATGTTTGACAAAAAAGCAGAAAAACTTATATTCGGTGACAAACACTTCTGTCAAAAGTACGTATACTTGATTTGTCAATGATGTGAAAGAATGTGTTTCTCGCATCAATCACTATTCATTTTCTCTTCAAATCGAATCACCTGAAGTCGTGGAGTCGGCTATTTTATTGGCTTTATCCGTTAGGAATACTCGGGATGTTTCGAGGAGAATCTTCTGTTGCCCAAACACTTCCTGCCAATGCAGCAGGTGCCAAAATATTCCCTTTGTTGGACGATTTTTTTACAATTAACGAAATTCCATGGTCATGTGCACAGATAATGCAAAAGCAATGACTGGCAGAACGATCGGAGTGATTACTAAAATAAAAGATAAATCGAAGGATTGCAGCAACCATTGTGACATGATTTAGCTATGAAACAAACAAGTCGCGGTCATTGAAGTTAAGACTATATGTCTGTCCCGTGGGAAAGCTCTTTCACGAAAAAAGAAAACGTGTTATTTCATTGGTCACAACTTACCTATGCGAATCCGAATTTTCCATCTAAACAGCCACCAAAACTAAATAACGAAGCCGTCTATATGCTGAACCCAACATCCATCTCCAGCTATCAAAAATTGAACCCAACATATCTAAATTGTTCAGGCTAAATAACCTCACTCTTCCCATTAATTCATTAATCATTAATGTTCAAATTATTACTTTTGAATTTGGCTCGAATTCTACCTACTTACTGATTCCGTTCTGTCCAACTTGATTTTTGTGTTCCTGTTGTAAATAAGTTAAGTATGTCAATTTAATATTTGTTTTCATAGTTAAATCTCCTCCATCTAACTAGGAACGGACAGGCTAATTTTTAAAACTTTAATTTATTACAAACTAGGAGTACCTAATTTTCAATACTTGAATCAGTGGGATCCACCCTGGATTTTGTTGTGTGAAAGGGGTCCGCTGGCTGAAAGGTTTGTGAAGCACTGATGTAATCTCTTCAAATAGTCTGGGATGGTTTCCAATGAGGGACTACTCTATCTCAAGAAACATGTGTGAAATGAATATATTTATTGTCAGTAAAAGTACAATGCAAAATATCCATGAATGGTATATCTGTGAGTAGCAATAACTTTGTTATTTATTATTTGACTTGCACCGTAAATTTGGCTGAGATGTTCTTATCAAAAATAAGTCAACCCAAAGTAAATAAAAAACCTTTTTGTTTAAAGGATCCGTATACTTGTTTAAGACTAAAAGGATGCGCAGTGGCTGAAATTGACGTCAAATAGAAACGCAAATTTGCTTTGTTTTCTTCGTGAAACCCTGCGTCAACACTATAACAAAAACATAGATAAATAAACCTAGGAGGATTCCATTACATATTAGATTGAGTATTAACAAAAAATTACATAAGTAAATAATAATCAACAATTTTTCATCGCATTACTATACAATATAATTTTTTAATTTTGATTACCATGTAAAGTTTTGATGAACTTATTTAATTAATTCACGTCTGTTTTACAAATTCTACGTGGTTTTTTAAATAGAAGGAAATGGATTGGAATTCGACACATTTTTGCCGTATTATGAGGTTTTTTCAAGTCAATTTGTGCTTTAACCGATTCCGCCTTCCTAGCAAGGACACGCTTTTGAAGTGGCTGACATGCAAATGACTTATTCATTTCCTCCTTTATGCAGGATCATCATACCTACATATCCTGTTGGGGTTTTTTTATATTCATTTTCTTTTTGTTTGTTGTTTACTTTTAATGACGGAAGGTTTACGTTTTATCTTTTTCCCGGCCATAGGTAAACTTTTCAAATAGATCCAATTTATATTTTGTTTGTGTGCACCTATTCTTAATCGACCATCATGGAAAATTGCGCGAACATTTTCATTATCACATTATCCACTCGAGAATCCGACTTTTCAAAAGAATCGTGAGAGCTCTGCGTAATTCAATGTAAAAGTAAATAATAACAATAATAACGTTTAATTGAGCACACTTCCTAATGTGGGACTTTACCATTTATTCAATAAAACGTAGTTTGTTGATAATATTGCACTGATAATCATACATAATATATTGAATCGTTAGAGCCGTTAATTAATTTAAAGGTTGTTTATGCATTAATTTATACTGTTTATCTTTTAGTATTGACTTCTCAAGGCGCGTATGATTCTTCTTAATTGATTTCCTTTTTCCAGTTAACAACAATTTCCTCAGCTACTGTTACAATTCTGTCACCTGTGCATTATAATTTTATTATAGAAAAATAAATATATATTAAATAAAAATATATACATATTATATAAAATAATTATATTAATTATATTAATTTATCTATATTTGATCAATGGTCATAATCGACCATATTAATTATTCCAATTAATTACTCTTTTTAGTTGAGATCAAAAATTATTGTCCCCGCTGGTGTCACTAATTTTTCGTCTCAATCAAAAACCTTAAATGAAAAGAATATTTAATTGGTATATTTAAATAGGGTGGTCAGCTCGTCGTGTTAAAAATTTAATTTAATAACAGTACGTATCTTCTCTAGAATGCCATAAACCTTCATGGTTTTATTTCATTCCATTGAAAATTACGATTATTTAGTGTTTCATATGTGTTAAAAACACTTGTATTTATATAAAACCTGAATCTTCTCCGTTCTAACATAACCTTTTCCAACTTTTGACAGCATTTGTAGATTTACAACCGAATTTCTTTTTAGATTTGTCCACTGAGAAATGGTAATTTTTGATCATCTTCTTTAAACCGTAGGTGCCATACATTATCTGGCATGTAAATTAATAATTAGCCTTATTAATTAAATCCATTACATTTACTGATCTATTGACCAAATTGCTTCTTTCAATTAATTATTCTTTTTACATAAGGTTTTGGTTGAAAAAGTCAGTGTCGCGAGCGGGATTCGAACCCACGATCTTCGGCTAGATACGCCGCTGCTCTACCCCTTCAGCTATCGTGTCTCCGATCCAGTCGGACACCAACTTCCCATCTCAACCCACCTTTCGAATTTTCCCTCCTTTTTGCTTTATTATTATTATTAGTATATTCTGATATAATTTATTCATAAAGAAACAAACTTTCTTCAGAATAAAAACCATTTAAGAATACGCAATTAATTCCCAGGACCACGTTATTCCAACTTCCGACTGAAATTGTACGTCAAAAATCAAAATAATCCACGTTTCAAATAAACCGCTCATGAAAAATCGAAGTAATTTAATTACCATAATTAAATTTACCAAAATAACCATTTCACAAATTTCATCATGTTTATCCAGTTATTTTGTAAGCAGACTGGCAATTTTTAGTAGAAAAGTGGACAGATCCAAAAGAGCATTCGGCTAAATCTAAAAATGAGGTCAAAAGTTGGGAAAAGTTGCGTTAAAATGGAGAATATTCAGGTTTTATGTAAATAAACGCTAATCACAATCGTAACTTTTGAACGGATTGAGATAAAACCATAAATGTTTATTGCATTCTATTCCACTTTGAAGTACTGTCGTAAAAAAACTTGATCACGCCCTTGTATAATGATATAATCAATATTATTATATAATAATATATACTAATATAGTATATTATAATAATAATAATATATACTAATATAGTATATTAAAAAAATAATATATACTAACATAGTATATAATAATAAAATAATAATAATATGTAATATGTAAATATTTTATAAAAAATACGTATTATATACAAATATAATATAAAAATAATATAAATGATAAACGGTTCAGCAAGGCAAGTTTTTGTTTTGATTGGATCTAATTTCTGAGTTATGAGGCTGGGAAGAACGCACACATCAAACATTGACTTTACAATGGAAGGTTAATACGTTAACCTTGGCTGAAAGACGAGTGACCATTAAGCAGGGTTGCTTCTTAGAAGCATTTGCATAAAAATACATCAATCCCTAATGAGTTGCCCATTTGATTTTTGTAAAAAAAAATAGATAAATAAATACGGACATTTTTTGTCGGATCCAAGGTGAGACTCAAGAGAGTCTTTTACATAGACGAAATATTTAAAGGATATTACATTGGAATTTGAAATCGAAATTGGACAAATAACCGTTCTAGAATATAGAAGGAACGTGAAAAAGGCTGGAGATGGACAGGCCGAGGTGGGTGCTCGGGGTTTCGCTCGGTAGTTCTTGGCGTTGTGAAATCGAAGGGCCAAGATCAAGAACCTCGCTTACGTGACGGCCCCCTCGTTGGACCGTTTTTCAGCTTATAACTCCCAATATGTAGCTTATTATCCTTTTATTTTTATGAACTCAACTTGTCGGAATGTGGTCTGAAGCCTTGAGGGACACCTAGGAAAGGTTTTCCGAGAATTATATTTTTTCTTTTTCCAGATATCAAGGTGTTAATACAGTGTTTATCAACGACCCTAGAACAAAAACAAGGAAATGAACTAAAGAGTAAGAGGTTTCTCACACTAAAACTTACCAGGTGTTGAAATGGTCAACACCTTCGGCTGTAAATCTCTCTCTTCTTCTCATACCTCATGACATAAACGTTTTCAGCAAAAGTAACAAACATTTCTGTAATTTATGCAGTAAAATAAATTATGGAAAACCCCGTTCGACCTGAAGGGCGATCTGCATATTCATTAACATATTCATTATAGCCAGGGTCAAAAATGTGTTTAATATCCTTGCACCTCTTTAAGACACTCTTCTGACAACAAAGTACGATAAACTAACCAATCTAGTTAACTATGTCATACTTAGACTGTTCGTATTTGTCTTAAATAAAATGATTAGGATTTAGAATATTCAGAATAGTGTTCTCACTATAGGAAACAATGATGTAAGTAATCTCTGCAAGGACACATGGACATTAAATTTCTGCTACAGCTATGTCAAGTGAAGTTGAAGATTAGAAGCTGTGTATCATGCTGAATAGTATGCTGAATCGGCAAATTTTTAGAAATTCTTCTGCAGACGTATGTAGCTGCTCTTTACGGACTAACCACATCAAGTACAATATTTATGTAGGATTCTGTACACAACTACAAGAGTGGCAAATGATAACCTTTGTAGAACTACAGGGTACTGTGTGACCCTGTAAGCACACTTTCCATTATAATTTTACATCTTTTTGTCAACCAACTATAGATTTTTCGCATTTGTCAAAACTGTAAGGTAGTGGATAGACCGCTGTACGGATGTCTTTCTTGGTGCTTGCAAAATCACCTGGATGTACATTATTCAGAATAGTGTCCTATACCTTTTCCCACTCCTTAACTTCTTCTAATGCGCCAGCGCAATAGGCAAAAAAGGTTATTTCTATTACGTACTAACCAGTGTAGAGTATTTGGGTACTGTACAGTCCATAAACTAGAGTTTTTTTGTTGAATGTCATTTTACCAGCAATATATATCAGACCAGAGGGAAATATGGCGTAAGTAGTCCCTGCAAACTGTTTCAGCTCTATCAAGTAATTTGTACATCCCACATCGCTGAATATCCACTTTAGGACACACTTCGGCAAATATATGTAGTCGGGTTTTCAAAGATACTACTATTAAGTATTTGTGTAGGATTCTGAATACATGGTACAAGGTTTTGTCTTATTGTTAGTGCCAGAGAAACCAAAAGTGTTTAATGACTTTTGTAGGACTACAGGGTACTGTGATGGTACTTTTGGCTATTCTCTAACTCAAGGAAGGGAATTAGGAGGCTGATAGGGCCACTGCCCACTGAGAAGACACTTCTCCGTAATGGGTATTCTACTAGATCCCTTTTGCCGTTTTTGCGAAATAGAAGAAGAAACGGCAAGGCACTACCTCGCAGAGTGTGATAGGTATGCTAGGTCTAGATTTGAAATCTTTGAAGGAGAGGACATCACTAAATCACTCCCCACCAGATTAAATGGTCCAAAATCTTGGGGTTTGTGAATAGGTCCAAGAGATTTATGCAGGACACGTGAGCCGACCAAGTCCCGGACCTTTTTGGGATGAGGTACGAGTCTACCCAGGCATTTAACCTCTCGGGTCTTGGTCGCCCACCCTGCATAATATATATGATGGGACTCTAAAAGTAGCAATATAGATGTTAAGCAAATATAGATGTCTTCTATCCTAACTAACAAGGAATGTGAAATTTCCTTTTGCCACATGTGGGGTGATGAACTTTTAGTTGTCGTTTTCGATCATTATCATGATCACGTCATACATACTCGCATTTTTATAAGCAAGATAAGCGACCACACTAAACGATTTGACCAACGCTGTTGTCGGTTGTTCACCTGGTGTTTGCAAAATCACCTGAATGCACATTATTCACAATAGTGTATTGTACCTCTTACCATTTTTCAACTTTTTCTAAAACAGGATCTTTACAATAAAAACCACACGTCAAGTTAAGACATAGAGGCCAAAGGGAACTAGGATGTCATAATCCCTGCAAGCACATTATATTAATCTGCTTCATTTTTGTCAAATGGCTGCAGTTTTACATTGGAACAAGCATATCCAACATCGCCTGGCTACAGGTTAAGCAGAATATCCCTGTATTTATCTAGGACAGCCTTCTACATATTCAATCTTTTTCTCATAGTAACCATTTAGATAATTTGATAAAGATTATACCCTCTGTTGAACCAAAGTAGACAAAATAGTACTTGAAAGGTAATTTATTAAAAATTTTGTTAATTGATTTATTAGGAAGTGGTTGTCTTTCCTTTTACATCAGTTAATCTTCTCCAGAAGAACGGTAACGCAAGAACAGAGATTACTACCAGAACTGACCTAGTACCATGATATTCTTTCTTACTTATTTCTTTTCAAAGCAACGCTTCTTTAAAAATTTTGCTTTTAAATTCTAATTTGAACTGTTGTCGAAATACATATTCAGGTGAGTCAAAACAAACGGTAAACATTTCAACATAGATAGCTTCAGATGACCTTGTAGGTATTTCGAAAACAATTTACTAGCCTTAAGTAACAAGTGACAACTGTAAGAATAGTCGATTAAATTTAAGTTTCTTAAAAAAACGAAAAAATTTATATTTATTCATTCGTATCTTTTCTTAAAGAGAAATACTTGAAATATCACATATTCCGACTTATGACGAAAAAAGGAATTTATCTCGCCTTATGCTGGAATGTCCAATTTTCATGTCAACGTTTATTTATAATAATTTGCTAAAACTATCGGATACACACCTATAGCTTTCAGGACGCTTCAAAAATATTACTAAGCCAAATACGTAAGATGAAAAAAAATATCCAAACAGAAAATACATTTTCCTTTCATTTACAGTTGATCTTGGATAGAATTTTTTAATGTTTGATCTACTATGATCTGATTTGATAATTACATATATAAAGTTAGTCTGTATTCAACTTTTAAAATTTTACAATATTATAAAAGTTTACTTAATTTGACACTGTATCCAGTATATACAAACAATAATAATTGTTCAACACAAATTATAAATATATATTAAACACGTTAATAAATAATAAACTTTGTAGACCGCTAAAACAAAGAAATTATGATTTTAGAATGACTTAATAACATTTTGCATATTTTATAAGTAAAATATCTAGAACATTTGACATAATACGTCGTGTAGATAAAAAAGTTATTTCTGGAAAAAAGCTATTACAATTTTGATTTAAAAAAAACTCATTAGCAAGATAGATATTTTTTATTTACATTCATTTCAAAAAAGGTTATCTTGTTATTAATGGCACGTTAATGAGTTATTCATCCATACTCTAATAGATTTTACAAGCTCCACAATGATTTTTTTTTATATCCATAAACATCCCATTCGACCGAATGTAAATTTTAATTTACAGAAATTTGCTTTTTATAAGTTTTTTTATATAAATGTATCGCATCATAATTTGGCAGAGATTTTAAAAAACAAGGTGGCACGACGTCAGGGTTATAAGCAGGGGGATCATGAAGCTGAGTTTTTCGTAAGCTTCCAATTCTGAGAATTTTGTCAGTTGTATGTCGAAGATTTTTTTATAATTAAGTCACGTGTAGAATACACATATCGAAGCGCCTATATACCACTGACCAACACTGCAGCCTAGAAAAACCAACCAACGCAGGCACTGAATATGAGGGACTAAGGGGCGAGGTCTCCACGACGTCGAAAGGAAAGATGGAAAATGTAGCAAGGGTTGGGCATATGCCGAACCGGCATTCGGTCATTTCTTTTGTACATACCTTTCAAGTAACGCAGTCTGACTACTTAGTTGATGCATTGATGATTAGTTGACCAACACACATAATTAACTCCAAGGCTTGGACAGTAGTGTTGGGATGAATCGAAAGCTTGGTGTAGAACCTTTGGAAGGGAATCGGATAAGCTCGTTCAGGTCGTTGTCGATAGTGAGATTTGACCGTTTTATTAGAACTTTCGATTTGAAGAATTGGCGGAAACCCAATGTTTCATTCCTTATGCCAAAGTAGTAGCAGTAATGCCTTGTACAGAGTTAGTGGTGTTTTGGTCCTAAAGGTCTTCGTAGTTGTCCAAGTTAGTTAAGTTGTTTGTGTTATTTTGTGTGGGGATTCCACCTCAGTTTTTCCGTCTAGCTACAGTCCTAAGTATCTTACTTAAGGAAGTCGGGAGCTCCTTGTTGATATACACAGGATTGCAAGACTATTTTCAGCGTAAATGTACATTGGATATATTCCCTATTCAAAGTTTTTGTTTTAATTTTTAGGGCCGGCAAACGACATTGTCATTGCCTCTCTTTCCTTTTTTATCTTTTTCACGATTTAAGCAGACTTTCTTTTACTGTTTCTCCAGCCAAGTTGTGATGTTTTTTGACATAACAGTACCCAACTCTCTCTTTTCTTTTTCTATTATTACCTTCTCTGTGCCTCAGGGCCTCATCAATTGTGTATAAAATAACAAATACACAGAAACAAGATAAAAACATGACAATCTGGTTAGCATTCACACTATCCCAGAGTACTCGATATTCCTTGAAATAATTGGGTATATGCCCCTCCATTCATGCTAATAAATTATATTCCCACACCCGACTTGGTTCCCACTGCTCAACAGCACTCGATATTCCTAGGGGGTAAAAGCCTTGTCTTTCACTGTTTGCACCAGTTAGGTCGCTCAACTCGCTTGGATTCCTGTGTCTGTAGGTGGTAATGATGGGATTGATATGAGTATGATCGTAGGCAGTTTAATTGATATACAGGATGGGACCAAGGTATACCTTTGTATGTCACCTGGTTGGATTGGCCTTAGTACTCGATGCCGCATCTCCCTCTGACGCAGTGGTAGGTTATACTTCCAATTCTGGTGGTAAGTGCCTGATAATGTAATAAGTAATGAGAGCGTTAACGTTCATAAAAAAATCGGTATATTTTCAATGTAAATATACACTGGGTAAATTTTTCCTCATTTAGTTCAAGTTATTTTTACACTTCCACTACAAATCTTTAGAGTCGACCATGAAAAAAGTATATTTACATTAATTATACATTTTCCGTTAATTACATACTTTAACATAGAAAACATGAATTTAGCCATGGCACGGTAATATGTAAAAGCTATCTACACAACAATTCATTTAAAGTGATTTATAAATGTAATAAAATATGCAAATTACTACTATTTAATAGCATTTAGAAGGAAAACATCTTCCTGCTCACTACTTTTACTTGTTATTTCTGTATAAACGTTTCAATTTTTTATTCATATCATATTCACGTATTATTTCTAACGTTGCTAAATGAAGTATTTATTTTTATGCAATGAATACATTTTGAGTTAAGCAACAATTTAAAAATGTAATCTGAATAGATAATATAATCAATAATAAATATAATTAATCCATATTTGTTTCGTGGTCATCATTGACCTTATTGATTATTCCAATTAATTATTCTTTTTACCTAAGGTTTTTAGTTGAGATGAAAAATTAGTGTCACGAGCGGGATTCGAATCCGAGCAGAAGGTCGAGGGTTCGAATCCTGCTCACGACTGTAATTTTGTCTTCTCAACCAAAAACCTTAGATAAAAAGAATAATTAATTGGAATAATACATGTAATAATTATAAATAGTATATTTTTGAAGACAGTTTTGATACGTAACAAAGGCTGGATTCAAATCCTACAAAGTACAATTTTCTGAAGCCTCACAAACATCCTTCATACTATTCTCTAAATTATACTTGATAAAACGCGGAAACCATTGAATTGTTGTTTTTCTATAGACTTTTTTTTTGTGTGTTGTAAGTTGCGTGTGACCATGCCTGGTACCATTAATCCTTCCTGAGACAGTTCCCTTGACAGAAACCTAGTTTTCCCTTGTTAACGATATCTCTTCTAGACCTTGTTCTTATCTGGCGTTCGAGGGAACACCACGTGAATGGAAAAGGGGGGATTCTTCCTCATTTTTAGCATTCGGGATGAGCGGATAGGGGAAGGAAGAAAACAATATGAGTCAGGGGGGCAAGGACGAGCTATCCTTATTTTTCAACAAACCAATTTTATTCCACTACGTCATAAATGTGATATAATGAAAAATGAATAAATAAATAATTGTCATGTTCTTAAACTGTTTTCCCAAGACTATAAATTGTTCGCAACGTCAGTTACATCCAATCAACTGAAAGCATTTAAGGAGAATATGCGCGCAATTATGTATCCAACAGTTGGTCAATATTTTATTGTACGCATCCTTCTATTCAAAAAACTATTGCACGAATCTTATATTCGTATAAAAAAACGTATTTGCACATTGACCTGTACAAAAATAAAGAGAACTTATTTTATTGACCAATTATTGATTTATTGTCAATCATCGAATTGTGTCTAGGAGGTTTGGAAGACTCTGCGTAAGCCAGTCGGGTTTATTCCGCGACCTTTAGTTTCTGACATTCTTCACATGCCTCTAATGATGGCAAAAAGTCATTGTAAAAACTGGTTTTCCTGAAATATGTAAAATATACAGGACAATGGCGTTGGAGGGTTTTTTTATTTTTCGTTTCAAATATTGGGAGGTTTGATCAAGAAAAGTCCTCACAGAAAAAAAATCACGCTGGAAAAAATTCAAACCTTAGACGAATTTATGATTTAAAAGTGTTAATCTTCTTTAAATTCGTTTGTAAATCGAGAAAAAGAAAACTAAGTAATTGAACGATATCACAAATCAATATAAAGTCTAACAGATAACACGAGTACTGAATTTCTGTGACATGGAATACGTCAAGCAAGTTGATAAACATTTTTGCAAACCTTTTCTCATGCCCTAAGTCATGTTTATAAATAATAATATGATTAATTATCAATTCTTATTTGATACTTTAGTTTGCGTTAGTTATTGTTTTGTTCAACTCTTCACCATCACTAATGTAGATTTTTTAAATTACAATGACAAGGTCTGAAAGGAAAAATCTTCATGGTAACCGACAAGAAAAAAGAAGTAAGAGAGAAGGCATAGTAAAATGGATATAGTAGGTTCCTCCCCTGCTTATAACCCAGATGCTACCAGATCTGCGCATTTATTTCATCTTCTGGCACATTTTTATTTTTACAAAGAGTGCAAAATTTGTAGAGGAAACTTCCATAGTAGAAGGTTCGGTGTAAACGAATGGCCTTGTTCGTGAAGGAAATTTATATAAAAAAATTCAAATTTTTCCGCACTCAGCAATGAATGAATATTTCTTAAAATGGAAATAAGAACAAAACATTTCGTTGTTGGTTCTATGACGTGCGTAAGAGACAAGGTCTTAGCCGGCTAGAGAAAAACAGTCATGATGCTTGAGAATAATCAGAACGCTATGCTTTGTTGTTTTCTTACTTTTGTAATTTTGTTGATCAAATAGTGTACTGATTCCTATTTATTGAAAACTGATGGAGCTGGTCATCATAGATTTGATAAACGATATCTTGTCCTAAGCGGAGCAAATTTTGCCAGCATGTTAGCCTTACGATACGAAAAGTTTCTTTCCTTTAGACTTACTTCATGAATGCCAAACTTAGTTGGCAACTTCGCGTCAATACTTCGCAGTTTATACAATGTTTTATGCAGTGATAAGGTTTTGAGTATAAAAAGAAATCTATGATTAAGATTGCGTTTAATTTTTCATTAACAAATAGTTTGGGGTTGAGATGGGGAGTTGATGTCCGAGTGGATCGAGGTCACGATAGCTCAGGTGGTAGAGCAGCGGCGTATCAAGCCGAAGGTCGTGGGTTCGAATCCCTCTCGTGCCATTAACTTTTTTCATCTCAACTAAAAACCTTAATTAATTGTAATGTATTAATTGGTCAAGCTGACCACGAAATTAGTGAATTTAGGAATTAGAGACAAGCTTGAAAAATTCTTCTGATAAATTGAAATGATTGGAATGGTTAGATATTACATCGTTTGGTGGTACTTCCCAGTTCCACTCTGATTGTCAACTAGGCCAAATAATGCTTGTTTTTCCTTTTCATTCCTAGAAGTTGTAGTTGTCAAGGTCATCGTTGGGTCTGGTTTGGGTATTCCACGACAGTGTAGCCCTAGGCATTTACTTGTGACATATCGACGTGAGCGTGCAAAAACAATTTGGGTGTGCTTTCTCGTACAATTTAATTTTCCACCATTCCTTCGATGAGCTCAAGATCCAGGATTATTTGAGGTATGTAGAATATAGAATATAGAATAATGAGTTAGAAGATAAAATTGCGGTATTGTCAGCGTAAGTTGAAGGGTGGTGTAAGAATGTATCGGAACTTTACCATTATGAGTACTATATATCATAGGACCGAGAAAATTGTACTGTTCAGTATCTTTAAAAAACGATCTGTTAAACAGAATTTTAGGAGTAGATAGTAGGAACTTTTTTAGTTTGGTGAGAACTCCCGAGTACCAGAATCCCCCTGTCAAAAGCTTGGGTCAAGAACCCTAGCCGAACTAAATGTTTAATATTAATTTCACTGGATCAGGGTATAGTGTTGAAAAAATAAATTCAGTTGTTACTGCCAATCTTTCACCTATTTTAAGGTCATCATCAGGGCAAAACATTAAATGCTTACAGATTAGCATATTAAGTTTGACAGGATTTCAAATTTTCTTGAAGACCGACTCAGTTCTAACATTGTCAAGGACTGTATCAATATTGGAGTATGCAGATAGGAAATGAGGCTAGGAAGTTTGTTTTACTTTTTTTTACTTTACTTTTACTCAGGATTTAGAAATAAGAGTCATTATGGAATATTACCATAGAATAGGACAGTGAGAGGATCGTAGGATTGAATTGTAAATGATAGTAAAAAAAACTACTTCTGTATGAAGTTTCGGAGTATTATGGGGGTTATAAGGTGTCTTGTAGATTCACCGTTCGGCGTTTTGTGAATATAGGATTTCATTTAAGATGGCTTGGAAGGTTGGGTAGAGGAATAGGAAGGAAATGGAATACCAAGGCTTTGTCTTACTTATGTTCATGATGTGTATTTATATCGAAAGGAGGAGAAGAAGAAGAAAAATAACTTTATTCTGGGACTGGTGTCCCCTAAGAATAATTTACATGAAATAAATAAAGGAAGTTCCTTCGATGAAGTTAAAAGTAAAAAAAAGATAGAAATCTTGGTACAATGTATAGCAGTAAGGTAAGGCAGTCCAGAAGAGAAAATTACGAGAATATTAAACAAAATTAACAAATGTTAACGTGAGGTCTCTGCTTGGAGGGGGAGGAGGTGATTATGCAGGTGGGATTTAAAGGAGGAAAAGGAGGCAGCGTGACGAATAGAAAGGGGAAGGGAGTTCCAGAGTTTAGGGGCTCCGGTCAGAAAGGATCTTTCGAAGGTATGAGTTGTATGTTGCGGCAGGATAAGATCGATTGGGGATGAGCGGGTCTTACGAGTGAGATGTGAGGAGTTGAATTGGAGGGATTGGATGATGTAAGGAGGACGACGAGTGTGGATGGACTGGAAAAGAAAGCAACTTAGAAAATGCTGTGCACGGTAGGAGGGGAATAGCCAGGAAAGTTGGGAATACAACCCCGACACCCGGGATCCCCGTGGGGTGCCGTACACAAATCTTACGCAACAATTCATAATACGCTTCAATCGCGCGTTCTCCCCCTCGGAGAGACCACCGTATGTCAAACAGCTATAATCGAAGAAGGGAAGTATAAGGGAAGATACAAGGAGTTTGNAGAGTTTGGCGAGACAAAGTGGGTGTTTAATTCTTCAGGGGAGACAGGATAGGAAGATGGTGAGTTGGGTGGGCGGCAATATGCCAATGTTACGAAGGAGCTTCCATTGTGATCTAGGATCAGGAGTGGTGGAGATTGCCTCTTGGTAATGAAGGGCTTTGGCCCGACGGATATAGGATTGCGTTTTATTGCGAAAGGCTCGGAAGGGTGGTCTTCAGGATGTTTAGTTCGACGAAAGCGCCTTCTTGCCGCTTCCCGTCTTTTAATTAGGGCTCTAATTTCGTCGTTTAACCAGGGATCAGGAGGACGACGGATAGTGTGGGTTTTTTGGAGGGCATGTTTGTTAAGGATTATTGGATGTCAGGAGGTGTTGAGATGGAGGTCAGGAAACCGACCAAGGAATCGATGGATGAGCCAAGGTAAACGTTGGCCCACTCGACCGACTCCAGATCCGGCCTCAAAACTTCGAATGAAAGGGTATTAAGTTGACGGAACCTTATGGTTTTGGGTGCGGGACGTGGGGTAGGAATATTATATGTGATTTGGATGAAGTCGTGGGAGGAGAGAAAGGAGATAGGGTGTTGGGAGGAGGATAGAATTTTATCGGCGGAATCCAGCCATAAGATCGAGCCAGGTGGATACAGAAGCAGTGTGATGTTTGGGATTAAATGGAATACATGAGAGATTAAGGGAGAACCATAGATTTTCAAGGAGTCTTTTGTTGTAGGAGGCAGAGGAATAATTTGCGTTGAAGTCACCTGTGATGATCACGTTGGTATATAGAGGGGAGTAGTTGTACAGGGTGGAAAGGAAGTAATTAGGGAATGGAACCTGAGGGGGTCGGTAAACAACTACAAAAAGGAGACGGTGGGGAAGGAGGGATATTTCACTAAAAATGAAATCTATATGGGGAGATTCGAGGATTGGGGATGTTTCTAGGATGCGACATTGTAGGCTGTTGTGGACAAATAAGCAAACACCGCCGCCGGTCCGGCCTAGCCTATCGTGCCGGAGAAGGGAATAGTTAGGTAAGGATACTGAGTAGGAAGGGACGTTTGGTTTAAGCCAAGTCTCGGAGACAGCAATTATGTGGTAGAAGTTATCAGTGAAATGTACAAGGAATTCATAATAATGGGCAGGGAGGGACTGGGTGTTTACATGACAGATCGTTAAACAATAGGTCATGTTTTCGGGTGGGGCAAAGGATGGGAAGCTAGGGGTGAAAAGGGGGAACAGAGACCTTTACAAAATCACGAAGACAGGTAAAGTTAAGAGAAAACAATATACAACAGAGATTCAGAAATAAAAGATGTAAAAATAAGAAAGACATAAGTTTGGGATTAAAGATCAAAACATAAGTAAAAATAATAGTACTAAAATTAAAAATTAAGACATGAAGAATAAAAACAGGCGATAAGAAGACGGTGAGGCAGGCTGGAACTGTGGATGAGTGGATGACATCAGGATGGTGAAGAGGGCCAGGATATTGTTTTTTATCAAATGAAACCTTGGCACTAATAGGAATAATTTAAAAATCCTATGGTAGTCAATTTGTTGGACGAGATTGTACGTTCTTAGTGCTGAAAATTTTTATGCGCCACTAATGTCAGGCTTTGCTTAGTCATGAAAGGTTTCGTCACTTTTGATGTTTTTCATGAAGATCTTATTTATGATCGATTTTGGAACAACATACCATGGTACACTCAACGTTTTTATGCATTGATATGGGCTTTTTTATTTTTTCATATTTGTCTAGTTTCAAATTGCAAAACTGAGTTTTTTTAATTTTGTACTGATTGTTTTTGATTCGAGGTGTGTACTGAAATTTCTTACAGATTTAATTGTTTTTACTTTAAAATTAACCTGTTTTATTTTCAAAATATTCTTTTATTTTCAGACTAACCCTTTTCCCTGTCGAATTAACCCTCTTTTTACAACAAATCAAACGTTTTAACTTCAAATTAACCTTTTCAATTTCGAATTGTCTGATTCAATTATTAAGGGAAGTTACCTCGATGAGACCACACGACCACATCCAGCAGATTCGCAAGGAACAATTACTAATGCAAAACAATGAATGGAGCATCCCTGAAATCCACATGCCAGACTGGGCCTAGAAAGGAAAAGGTCATACTTTGCGAAGGTCATACCAAGATCACACACGGACACCATCTAATGGGGCGAGACCACGTCGATGGCCGCTGTGTGAAGAACTTGTTACAGCACATAACAACATACTGCAAAGTACTATGTCTGAAAATAAAGAAATACGACACCCGAATGACCTATGCTCGGCATTGAGGCACGGTAGCAAGCACAGATCGCTGATCCAATACCTCAGGGCCGTAAATATTTTTAATTTTATATAGATCTTTGTACCTTTATGTATATGATATGCGTTATTTATTGGTGCGAATATATTCATTTGCGTGAATGGCAGGCCACAATTATTCCGAGGAATATCATCCTCTGGGGTTGTTTGAATGATGTGTGTAATTTATTAGCGTGATTGGGGCAGAGTTTATCTCTAATTACTCCGAGGATTATTCAGTACTCTGGGGTAGTGTGAATAAATAAATGTGTGAATGTAAAATAGCGTGAATGGAAGGGCATATCCCAAATTACCACGAGGAATATCTAGTATTCTCAGGTAGTTCCCCCATCCCCAACAGCAACTATGTCATTGGGGATTTTATTTCCCACCTGTTTCCCCATTTGGACTACAGGTGTTTGCACAATTCAGTACACAATATTTAGATCATATTGAATAATGTTAATAAATACAAAATAATATTGGAATTTAATATGGCCCATAATTAACATGCATTAGATTGTATAATTGATAATTTTATAAAAAAATTATTTTACTTTGAAACTATAACTTTAAAAATTCGTAAGAATTTATAAAATCGATAAAATATTTATAATGAGATTTAAAAAAATTTCTTTCAACAACCGGCCAGGTTTCTCCTTCCAGGATAATTTTAGTTGTCTCTACGTCTGCTCACCTCCCCCTGCATGAACGGACAGAATCATCGATGATCTAATTTGTCCGATTTTTTCCATGTCCAGTTAAAGCCATAGTGGTTTCATAGCTATGGATCATGTCAATTGTCATTCTTTCTTTTATGTCTGGGATGTATGCTTCATCGCTTCCTTCCTTTCCAGATGCTATGCCACAGTTCGATGTTCCTCTCCTTTAGTATATCTTTTACGTGTGAAATTGGGAATTTTGTAAACGGGACGGATATCATTGCATCACATTTCGCTAGTTTAACTGCTTTTTCGTCACCCCTTATTCTATGTGAGCCTTCATAAATTGAAGAGTAAGTCTACAATTTCCATCTGCCCTCACGTTGTGTCCATCTACGGACGCCAGATAGTTCCATATGCCAAAACAATTTATAACTGGTTAAAATACAGTAAAGGCCTATTTCTCAAAAGTCCGATGTGACGCCGAACTATTATAGCATTGTTACCTAGCCGAGAATTTGAGGTTAAACAAAAATGCACCATGTCGCAACACGGTCGATTCGTATATACTGTTTCATTCCGAAGATCACGTGGATACCTACACACTTCCTCCAATTTTTTCATCTCCCTACCGCCATTCTCGTTCGGTTTCCGTTCTAAATTTGCATATATACAAATTATTAATTAAATTGGGGGCGTCATTCTATTTTTGTGTTTCTTTTGCGATATAGATTACTGCATCATTAATTGTGCCAAAAGGTATTCTAATTAACATATGTTTTAATCTAGGCAAAATTAAATTAAATATAAAAGTTGGATGATCACCATGGTTAAGACATTGATTTAAAAAAGAAGCCACAAAATGCTGGATCGGACAACGCTGTACAAATTAGGAGCTGCAATCGGTGGGTCAGCAATAATTTGTTACACCGGATACAGATTATATAAATACATTCTTTGGAGGAGAGAATTGAATGAATACCGCCTTCGAAAGAGGTTGGATGAGGAACGAGGCATCGACAGGACCTGTGAGCGAGGAAGTAAAACATTTGGAAGCCATGGGAATAGATCCAAAAGAAGAACATAGTAATATGTTTTAAATTTTAAAAACATTGTCAAAATTCAAAATTATTTTTCTATTTTCGACATTTCCCTTTACAACATTTATTGTAGAACTTTTATATAAATTGGCTTGTCAAAATTATTAGTACCAAATTGTTTTGCTTATTAATTACCTTAACATTATGAACCTGTCGATGCCTCTACCTGATGAAATGATTAACACCTTTCTACCACGAATTAGACATTAAACGGATTGGACTATGCAATTTTCTCCATATTAACCAGATCTAATATGGTTTGGACGAAATGTGAGCTCATTTGAGCTTAGTACATCAAATCAGCACCCACAAAACTGAATGCTTCTTTTGACTACATAAGAACATCTTGCCTCAACTGCGACTACAACAACGAAATGGACATTCCCAATTGTACCCCGCCCATACTAACCGGATCTAATAAGGATTGGACGAAATGTGACCTCATGTGTGCTTATTACATCTAATCAGCACCCACAAAACTGAATGCCTCTTTTGACTACATAAGAACATCTTGCCCCAACTGCGACTACAACCACGAAATGGAGATTCCCAATTGTACCCTGCCCATATTAAACGGATCTAATAAGGATTGCACGAAATGTGACCTCATGTGTGCTTATTACATCTAATCAGCACCCACAAAACTGAATGCCTCTTTTGACTACATGAGAAAAATTTGCCTCAACTGCGACTAGAACCACGAAGTGGGCACTCCCAATTGTACCCCGCACATATTAAACGGATCTAATATGGTTTGGACGAAATGTGAGCTCATGTGAGCTTAGTACAACAAATCAGCACCCACAAAACTGAATGCTTCTTTTGACTACATAAGAACATCTTGCCCCAACTGCGATTACAACCACCAAATGGACATTCCCAATTGTACCCTGCCTTTACTAACCGGATCTAATATGGTTTGGACGAAATGTGAACTGATGTGTGCTTATTACATCAAATTAGCACTCACAAAACTGAATGCTTCTTTTGACTACATAAGAACATCTTGCCCCAACTGCGACTACAACCACGAAATGGACATTCCCAATTGTACCCTGCCTATAATAACCGGATCTAATATGGTTTGGACGAAATGTGACCTCATATGTGCTTATTACATCTAATCAGCACCCACAAAACTGAATGCCTCTTTTGACTACATGAGAACATCTTGCCTCAACTGTGTCAACAACCACTAACTGGACACTCCCCATCGTACCCTGCCCATATTAATCTGATTATTAAGGATGAGACGAAAGATGACCTAACGTGAACTTAATACTTCTTATCGGGATCAACAAAATTGATTGTTCTTTTATTTACATGATAATTTTTTGCCACTGCCGTGACACTCGAAATGTACCTACCCAATTTTTCTGTACTATTAAGTTTTAACGATTTTTATATTAAATTTTCTTTATTTTTCTTTATCGTGCCAACGTTTCGATCTTTATTGGGATCATCTTCTGACGGTCACTAATCACTCTATATATATGTTTGACATTTCCACTCCCATTTCAGTTCCACATAATTTTCGTTCTTTTGCCTTCGCAATGTTCTCACGTCTATTATATCACAGTTTACTCGTTATCTATTATTTTAGTCTGTCAAAAATAAAATGGCATTCACACTCTTCAGTGGTGAGTTTATGGAAAACAGAAAACATTTATCATATGTACAAGACATTACTACTGACGTGAGATCAGTGAATTTAACGAAATTTTGTTATAGCTAATAGCAAAAAATGCAATTTCAAATTAACCCAATTGCGTTGCTGTAAAAATAAAAGGAATTATGATGTTTCGCCTGGAAAATAAAAATTAATTATACTTGATTGTTACCACATGTTATTCCAACATACAACTTTTGCTTGTGATATTAGGCCGAAAAACTTGAGACATGTACATACAGACCGAGGAAAAGATAATGGAAGAGATTTAAGTAACTAATTTGTATGTTTTTCTACCTATGTTGCACAGTATTTCAAGTTTATGGAAATCATTAAATAAGAATTAATATAAACAGAAACATTTTGTGGCTTCTGGTGCAGTAGACCAAAAACATTTTTATTAAAAACCCGACTATGATTCGTTGTACGCAAGATATAGAAAAACAGGCAAAAATAACAAAAGCCAAAGTTAATGTTAGTTTTCGCACACTAAAATACTTGAATACGAATTTTAAATACAAAAAAAGGCAATTTGATCATTTCATTTATTTTCTGTTAACTAAAAATGAAAATATTTTTTAATTTGCATAAATAGTTCATGTAAGGATTATATGTTCGTTAAAATTCGCTACGTTATATAAAAAAGTGTATTTTAATATAAAAATCGTTCAATTTTATTAGAACAGAAATATTGGGTAGGTACATTTCGAATGTCACGGCAGTGGCAAGAAATTATCATGTAAATACAAGAACAATCAGTTTTGTTGATCCTGATAATAAGTATTAAGTTCACGTTAGGTCATCTTTCGTCTCATCCTTATTAATCAGGTTAATATGGGCAGGGTACGATGGGGAGTGTCCAGTTAGTGGTTGTTGACGCAGTTGAGGCAACATGTTCTCATGTAGACAAAAAGGCATTCAGTTTTGTGGGTGCTGATTAGATGTACTAAGCTCACATGAGCTCAAATTTAATCCAAACCATATTAGATCCGTTTAGTATGGGCAGGGTACAATTGGGAGTGTCCATTTGGTTGTTGTAGTCGCAGTTGAAGCAAGATGTTCTCATGTAGTCAAAAGAGGCATTCAGTTTTGTGGGTGCTGATTAGATGTAATAAGCACACATGAGGTCACATTTCGTCAAATCCTTATTAGATCCGGTTAGTATGGGCGGGGTACAATTGGGAATGTCCATTTCGTTGTTGAAGTCGCAGTTGGGGCAAGATGTTCTTATGTAGTCAAAAGAAGCATTCAGTTTTGTGGGTGCTGATTAGATGTAATAAGCACACATGAGGTCACATTTCGTCCTAACCATATTAGATCCGGTTAGTAAAGGCAGGGTAAATTAGGAATGTCCATTTGGTGGTTGTATCGCAGTTGGGGCAAGTTGTTCTTATGTAGTCAAAAGAAGCATTCAGTTTTGTGGGTGCTGATTTGATGTACTAAACACACATGAGGTCACATTTCGTCCAAACCATATTAGATCCGTTTAATACGTGCGGGGTACAATTGGGAGTGCCCATTTCGTGGTTCTAGTCGCAGTTGAGGCAAATTTTTCTCATGTAGTCAAAAGAGGCATTCAGTTTTGTGGATGCTGATTAGATGTACTAAGCTCAAATGAGCTCACATTTCGTCCAAACCATATTAGATCTGGTTAATATGGAGAAAATTGCATAGTCCAATCCGTTTAATGTCTAATTCGTGGTAGAAAGGTGTTAATCATTTCATCAGGTAGAGGCATCGACAGGTTCATAATGTTAAGGTAATTAATAATCAAAACAATTTGGTGCTAATAATTTTGACAAGCCAATTTATATAAAAGTTCTACAATAAATGTTGTAAAGGGAAATGTCGAAAATAGATAAATAATTTTGAATTTTGATAATGTTTTTAAAATTTAAAACATATTACTATGTTCTTCTTTTGGATCTATTCCCATGGCTTCCAAATGTTTTACTTCCTCGCTCACAGGTCCTGTCGATGCCTCGTTCCTCATCCAACCTCTTTCGAAGGCGGTATTCATTCAATTCTCTCCTCCAAAGAATGTATTTATATAATCTGTATCCGGTGTAACAAATTATTGCTGACGCACCGATTGCAGCTCCTAATTTGTACAGCGTTGTCCGATCCAGCATTTTGTAGCTTCGATTTTTGTTTTTTAAATCAATGTCTTAACCATGGTGATCATCCAGCTTTTATATTTAATTTAATTTTGCCTAGATTAAAACATATGTTAATTAGAATACCTTTTGGCACAATTAATGATGCAGTAATCTATATCGCAAAAGAAACACAAAAATAGAATGACACCTCCAAAACAGAATTAATTGTTTACTTAATTTGTGATTTTTCTTTATGCTTAGTACTATTTCTTCCGTACGGTGAGAACTTGTGTTTGTATTACACATCGATGAAAAACGTATAGGTAGTTAAAAAAAGAAACATACTTCGTTAAAAGACCTGTCTACTCACGATTCGATTCAACTAATTATATATAAAAACCTTATTAGAGTATAAAAATAGCTGTTTGAAAATCCCGAGACAAAACATCGGCAAGCTAACCCTACTAACCCTATATTTATACACAATATCCTGAGATGAAAAAAGTAAAGGATTAATGGAAAGGACTTGAATGACCGAGGTTGAAATATAAAAAAAATCATACTACGAAGCTCTAAACTTGACTATGTGTCATACATAAAGGATACCAATTAGACGAAATTGAAAACTTGTAAACAAACAAATGAACTGACAAACCCAGTCTTAATCCATCAAAGATGATGAAAGACACGGACTCCTTCCACATCTATATATATATATATATATATATAAATATAAAACATTTCGTCATGACTGACAGAGAACGCAAAGACCAATCCGCTTTGGATTTAAATGGCTGAAACTTTTTGGGACAACTTTTTTACCATGTATAGATCGATGTGAACTGAAGAATAGAAGAATTTGAGAATCTAGACATTATATTAAAAATCCATACTACCCCCTTTCCATCTCATTACTAAGGTGCATTAAAATAACGTCCCGGTCGAAGTTGCGTGTAAAAGCTAGTTTCAAGATGTAACAACATATAAAAACACCGTAGTGATCGAAAACCCTTAGCGGCCTTGGAGAAATTCCAGTTTTTTCTTGTTATGATTGTTTTATTTATGTAATATCAATTCTGCCCATATATTGTGTACACACATGTGCAGAACCGAGTCTACGACTTGACGCCGTTTGCAAAGGTCAGACCTTGATCTTAGTCGAACCACCAACGAAGGTACGCTCAACGTGTATCTACAACAAGGTTATTGCAGCCCACAACATGCAGTATTGAACATAAAGGCACTCACACTTTAACACATTCTTAAATAAATCCATTCATATTTACATAACTTTCACACAAATACTACACATAAAAATACATTTTCACTAAACAGTTACAACATGCATCACCAAACAATCATAAGATTACCTGGGGAGAAAATGTATATCAAGAACTACCTCAGTTTCCCCAGAAATCAAGATAAAGGAAATTTGATGCCGTACTCGAATAAAATTCTCATATCGGGCGGCGTGCCTACTCGCTCCTTATATGGAGAAAAGGAATGTCATTGTTCAATTAACTAGAACACATTGAGCAACCTTTCTAGTCATATACAAGGGATTTCGCCCTAAAGTAGGTTTCCGTGTGTCAACCACGTATTGCCAATTCTGAGTCCTGTTAGAATGATCCTTCTTCTGCCGTTTACTCTCTACTCTACCAGTCACTTCTCTTGACGCGCAAAAGCTTCTTGGATGACTCAGACTCTGACACCTTTTCCTTATTGCCCATTTAGTATCAGCGGGTCGGATCGAGATAGTAAGGTCTGCATGTTCTTTGCCCTCCAACCCGAAGTGTCCAGATACCTAGACAACCACTACCGGCTTTCAAGACGCTATAAGTTAGCGTATCTTATTCGATATTCGTATAATCAGTATGTAAATATTTTACTTGATAACAAATTGAACATAGGTCATGCGAGGTTGACAACGGACACTTGCTTTTCGGCCAAAGACCGAGTATGTTAATGTCATGAAAAACGTAGCTCGATGTGTCCCACCTAATTGAAGGGAGCTCCTCGGCTCTATATAGAGAGCGTGCAGGATTATCACCGGAAATGAGAATCGTGCATAAGCATACAGCTAATGTAATAATGATAGTTTTATGTACCTAGCATGTCTCTGTGAGTGAATGTATTTATTAGTGTGAGGGCTAGTTAGGTTAGTTATATATTTGTGTGATAGAGGAAATTGAGTTCTCCTCCTCGCTAATTGAGTATGTAAATAGGAAAGAATGCATGCAATGAATGAGAGTGTGAATGCATTTGGATCTAGGAACTGCGTGTTTGGGTGATTAATTGACCTAGATGTTGACAGGATCTAATATACAAAAATACAGATAGTTGCAAATGCATTGATACATCGTCTGATAAATACCTTGATATATTTATACAAATACATAGAAAGTTTATTTATGTGGTAGAATACAGTGTAGGCAAGTCTGTAGACAAATGTACATGTGTCAAAAAATGTGGATTGACATGCACAAATAAATAATAAATAGGTGAATATTGAAATTAATTTCATTAGATTTCCGACTGACCAAATAACATCTTTAACATTAATTAATCTTTATGAAAGGCATGGGTTGAGACAAATGGCAAAAAGGAGGGAAAGGAGATTGGGTTGAGGTGGTAGGTTAGTGTCCGAGTGGTCGAAGTCAAAATAGCTCAAGTGATAGAGCAGTGGCGTATTTAGCCGAAGATCGTGGGTTCGAATCCCGCTCGTGACACTGACTTTTTTATCTCACCCCTAACCTTACATGAAGATTAATTAATGAAATGTTGAACTTAAATATAGGTAGCAGATGGATCTGACAAATATCATGGCTTTATTTTTGACCTCTTGACACATAAAAATTCCAATACTCATGTTAAATTGTAGATTTACCAAAACTAGAAGAATGGCTAATTCATCTAAAATAAACATATGTAATTAATTGTTGACTGATTTTCTAGATTTTTTAATATATAATTTGAAGTACATTACAACTACCTTCAAGTAGGTAACAGGTAACAAGTAACAAGGAACAAGGTAAAATGTACAAAATTAAAACCGAGAGTGGAGAAAACACCCATTGGTATCACTCCAATGTTACTAAAATATTGTTTTTTAATTCGTATTTGTGTCATTAACACTTTCACTATCATCACCATCACTTCCTACGAGATCTCGAGGCCATCTCTTCAGTCGGCGGGGAGGGTTTGAGGGTATTCGTCGGGATGCGAGGTTTCTCATGTGCTGATTTACGGTAGTTGATTGGTTTTTATGAAATTTACAGTAATGGGAACAGATTTCATCTTGAACGAAAGGTTCGATACATAAAATGGAGTAACTAGTATTTTTCTTAGTATTAAGGATCGTTTGAATCCGGTGGATGTTGGAATGTTTGGCTGAAGTCCATACCAACTTCCATTCAACTATGGTGTTGAAAAGCAATCTTTTATTTTTGAGAGGTAAAGACGAACGTTCGTCAAGAAGTCGTGCAAGAGCTCGATATCGTGTCATAACTTCCTGACGTTTGAGCCGTGTGTGAGGATTCGACGTCAGTCGTTTGCCGAATTACTTTTTGTTTAAGTTTTAAACATTGCTGTTGCTTTTTTCTTTGCAGAAAAATTTGTCTTCTGTGCATTCCACATTTCGTCCACGTCGTATATATATATTTAAACACTTCTAGGTCTAGGCCAGACTGTTGAACGTTTTGGGTGTGTCGGCAGTCGGCACAGGCGAACCTTTCTAAGGGCGTTCACCCGTCCTGTTATGTCGCAACGGCAATTATTCAAAATCATAGGTATAATGCAAAGGATAAACCGCAGAGTGGTCCTGACCGGTGGAACGCATTCTATACGTCAAATACGTCAAAGGAAGGAAAAGGAAGGACAAAAAATATGTCCAAAATAACTGCCTTTTTGGCGAGAAAAAATATTCAAGTATTTTTGTAACCAATACATCGGAAGCATTAAGGTATTTTAATAAACCATACGTTTGTAAAGCAAGATCAATTGTTCATAACATTACCATGAATTCGTAGAAAGACGGTTCTAATATAATTTTTATGCAAA
Source organism: Cimex lectularius (assembly GCF_000648675.2). NCBI lineage: Eukaryota > Metazoa > Arthropoda > Insecta > Hemiptera > Cimicidae > Cimex > Cimex lectularius. The sequence continues at coordinate 815,349 of NW_019392772.1, read as the reverse complement.
GGACGATCATTTAAATGATGATTTCATCGGAAAAATATATTAAAGATGAATTTACGTCAAATGGCTTATTTATGGTTTTGGAATCTCAGGTAATCGTAGTATTTAATTTACATATACTAAAATATTTTATAAACAGGTAAAATCGATTTGGACCTTGACGTTGTTTCATATTAGAACTTTTTTTAAAATATCAAGTATTACAAATAAGTATTATTTGATAGGTAAAATTAAAATAATAAAAGTACTGGGTCATAACATAAGTAAGTAGCAGTTTTTTATGGTTCAATAAAAATTTGAGTTACTATTAAAAAAAATTGAATCAACAACATATCAAACATTTGATTCCACTATATTTTTTCAGTCAAGCAATGTTGTAGTATATAAATTATTATTATCATTATTGATAGTACATCGTATTAATCTAGCCTATTTGTAAATATGTCGGGTTTGAATACAAGGCAGCTGGATTCGAACCCTGGACCTTTCCCTTAGTGTCAACGCCTAAACCGTTGCGGCAATCTACGCCCCTTCTATCTTCCTTCTTATGCCAAGAGTGTGCAGTATACAGGGTGTACCAGTATTTGATGACACCTCCGTCTTAAATTTATCATTTATAGTAATATCAAACAGTTGAAACGGTAAACCCCCGTTAATTGCTCAGCAGTTTCTATTCAAAAATTATATTTTTGCGCAATCAACCTTCTTATTTTAAAAAGTAACCCCTAATTTTTATTACAGATATGAATTCTACGAAATATTTCATGAAAAAAATTGACTCTTCCAGAGATTTTTTTAACGCTCACCAGATTTGACACCTATGGACTTTCATATCTGGGGTTACTTGAGGTACAAGGTGTACAATGCTGAGTTATCTCCTATTTCGAACAGTGAGGAACTCAAAAAAAGAATTGTTGAAGCCTGTGCAACACTTTTGAAATAAAATTTTCATTTATTTACATCGATGTATAATTAATAAATAAACACAATTACAAAAACGGGGAATTTCTTTCATGTTGAAATCTGGCACCGTATTACAGAAACTGATAGTACCTCATGATTCAGCATTAAAGAGTTTTTAATCATGTGCCACACTTGATATTCGCGTTAAAATAGCTTATGCGCAATTTTCGAATTTCGCATCAGTGCGCATTTTATGCGAGACTTCTGTTTGGCGTAAAAAATCGATAATTTTTTCCTGAAATTTTTTGGTAGAAATCAAAACTGTAAGAAAAATTAGGGTTTTCTATTTAAAATAAGAAAGTTGATGGCAATTGCGCATATTTGCGCAGATACGCAATGCGTGGAGATATAATTTTTGACTAGATACTGTTGAGAAATTAACGGGGTTTATAGTTGCAAATTTTTGATATCAATAAAAATGATAAATTTATCAGCGGATCATCTTTAGCTGGGACAACCAGTATACTGAAATCTGCGTTTGGTTTGGTGTGGTAAACTCACAATAAAGCAATACCACTTTACCTTTTGGGGTTGTAATCCGGCTTTTGAAGAACTGAACGGTGGATCGTTAAGTTTTCCCCAGGATTTTCCCCCAGGAACATTGCTGAAAAGGAGTTTTTCATTCCCATTTATCTATCTTATTAAAAATGGGTCGTTGACATTGCGTTTTAGGAGAGATTTGCAGATAAAGATCAGGTCTAATAAATTCCTCTAAGTCAACATTTGAGAAACCCATCACTCCGGAAATTATCCATCTGCTCCCAGAAACACTTATACAATATATGTTAATTGTCTGTGCGATTTCATGTAGTTGGGTGTGGTTTATTTACGATAAAAGCTTAAATGTGGTCATCGTTAGGTAAAGTTCAACAGACTGTGTCTTCTAAATCAAAATTTCCGCTTATGAACCGAGCAAACTAACCCGCATTATTCTAAAGTGTCATCACGATACACATCACAAATTTTCCTATCAGTCTGATCTGCGATATTTCCCTTTGCAGTAGGTAATAAAACGCAATGAAATTACGAAAATGCTCTATATTTTTTTTTCTGACTGGGGCTTCGGACATCTAGGTCATTTCAGCCCCAAACTAAGTCTGTATTCTATATTCTATACCCTTTCAAACATTACATTCATACACTTAAATACATCCATATAGTACTCATTCCGTTTGGTCGGTGGAGTACTTGATATTCCTCCACCGATCTATTCTTAAACTAAACTAAATTGGGGTCGATGGAGCACTTTTATAAATATTTCGCCATCGTCCCCGAACACACACTCTTACGCTTTCAACGTTCGAGAGGCGATGATGACGTAATATTTCACCCTCACACCTCGCCATTCACGCTAATAAATACATGCACTCAGACAAAATATACAGACACAACACATAAGACATATTATATACAATCAAAATTTCCCCTAAAAAGCGGAACAGGGGACTGAAACTCGCCCGTGTTCGAGAACTCTTCTTAAGTCCGGCGGCATGCCTACACGCTCTTTGTATGGAGCCAAGGCATGACACGACTCTATTATGTGGGACACATCGAGCAACCTTTCTCTGGCTTTGGCCCAAAAGCAGGTGCCATGTGTCAACCGCGTATGGCCAATCCTCGGTCGGGTGAGGACGATCCCTCGTCTCCTGCTCAAACCTGAGACGAGAACCCTCTGAGGGTCTATTTTTTATTCCAATCTAAATTGGCTAAACACCTTATAAAAATACGAGAATTCCAACGAAACTGGTGAATAAAATCACCTTAGCTACTTCCTTTAAAGAATGTGTAGACAATAATAACTAAATAAACATTGCTCAACACACAGCAGGGATAAAATCGAATTACTGAAAAACTTTTGCATAAAAATATATATTATCATTGTACAAAATTTACTTTATAATTTTAAAGCATAGTTTCATTTGCAAGTTTAATGAAGGTTGTTTCAGCTAATTTGGCTTTTCCATATTATTAATTAGTTTGGTTAGATTCATAAGATTCTTATCCATATTTAATTTACAAACAACATTGAGATTTATATTTCCGCCTTGAACAAGATTTCCTCTTTGAATTCGGAATAACACATAAATCCCGAACAGTAAGTAAATTAATTGAAAAGTTTTTTATGCCTAAAGTGGAGCAAATTTTGCTACGTCACAAAACTTTGATAACAAAGATAATGACGTGCAACCCATTTCAATTTTAAGCAGTCGTGATTCTCCTAATCAGATATAAATGACGTTCTTTTAAACTCAGCATTTAAATATATACGTTTTGGTCAACTAAATAAAAAAACACAGTTATACACGCAACAGAGCAATTAACAAAATAACCTTCACTGTTTTTAAAGATATTCTTTTCAAATGGCGTGCATTGTCACGAAAGGAACAAAATCATTAAACATTATTTTCCAAATTGAGAAAAAAACTAATGAGTCTATTACTTTTTTCCTTAGGCTCTGTTTGTATTTGATCCAGTAAAAAAATTTAAATTGAAAACGTGGGTTAAGACTCCACTCCAACCATGGAGGAGACTCAATAAGAATTGCCGCAGGTCTTTTTTATAGTACCAATATATTTTATTGCTATTTGCTTGTTTAACAAATTTCTTCTTCTAGTACCTTAATCATGATCAGTATGGAATATTTGTCAAAACCCAAAACTCGGCAATGTATCCTTGGATATACAAGCACAAATATACACAATAATCCCGTCGTACGAATTTATTTCTTTATTAATCACTTTTTAGCTCAATTGCAAGAAGTCGCTTTGAATCAAAACAAAGTAACCGGAACGTAAGTATTTTATATTTTAAAAAGCTATTTAAATAACATTTAACTGTGTTAATAATGTTTAATGTAAAAAACATGGATCAGGCGAATTAGGAAGAAAGAAAATCAGTACCTTTGTCGAAACTTTCTATGAATATATACCCTTCATCAGGATTTTCAAACAATTTCTAATGATTTACGCCGTTATCTACTTTGACAGTTTAATATTTAGGACATATTGTTAATGAAATGGGGGTGGGAATATCAAACCCTCAGTGGTATAATAAACCGACTTCCTCTGAATTTTACATTTTAAGAATCAACTTTCATCAAACATTTGGCGTTGACATGGCGTTCATCACTGTAAGGTAAAGGTCCCGAGTTCGAATAGTGAATAAAGATTTAGAACAAGGAAGGCAATCAATGTTTCATCTCAGTTCAAAAGATATTTGTATACATTTATATAGTGCGCGCTAATATATAACTGATGCAAATGGTTTGCTATTTATGTCAGTTATTTTAAAATCAAGACATGAATTGCTGGGGAATAATAACTGTGCAAATGGAGATGAAAGGAGGTGTTGTGCTTTATGAAACAGAGGAGACGTGTAAAATGTATCACTTTTTGGGGACATGCCCAGTACTGAAAGAATTCAGATTCAAATGGTTTATTAAGCACACCGAACTACCAGAAATATTTGGTATCCCTAAATGGGAACAATTAGTACAGCTTATATCAATCTGTCAGCATGTTTTAAGGTATAGAAATAAGAAAGAAAGGTATCGAAACAAGAAATCCGAGAATTGTGGATATACACATAACAATTATAAGAGCCTTCTCCCTTTCTTTTTTTTTAAATTTTGGTTGTATATTACAAGTAGTTACTCACTTTTAGGTAACAAGCAATGGTGAACAAGAATGGAAGAAACAGAAAAAATGCTACCCATTGGTATCACTCCAAATTTCTTGCATTACAATTCACTTTCACTATCTTCAATATACAGGAGTTCTCTGGGCCATTCCTCTTTAGCCTACTTGGAAGTTGTGTAGGGATTCGGCGTGATGAGAGCTGTCGATGAGTGGGTTTAATGACCAAGTGATTTTTGGAACTTACGATATCTTCGTAGGAAGGTATTGCGCAAGGGGGGTAGATGTAGATGTAGATGTAATAGTCGGGGTATAATATACTGCACCTTTTAAAAGCTATTGTTTCCTCCGTTCTGTGCCTAAAGCACACCGGGGAGTTCTATTTCACCAAGGAACTTGATTAATAGGCCCAGTTTCAATGGTCACATAGTACATCCCAAAGCACTTCCTCCTGCGGGCAAGTATAGCACCGCAGTTTGTCAGTAGACTCCTCTGCCTCTTTGCACAATCTGCATGTGCCGTCTTGGATTATGCCAATCTTCTTTAAGTGCCCATTTAGCTTGCAGTGTCCTGTTAGGAATCCTATCAGGATTCGCAGTTCATTCTTGTTTCCTTTGACACATTCTGTAATTTCTTTTCTTCCGAAGTTTGTTAGGTGATTCTTAGATTGCCTGTGTCCAATGAGTGAATTCCTTTGTTTCTTCATTTTCTTTTTGTCCTTCTGTCTGAGATACTCATTGATAGTGTGGGTTCCTATGCCACAAAAGGGTTCAGGTCCTATCAGCGGTGTAGCAGCTCCTTTCCTTGCAAGGGTGTCCGCTTTCTCGTTGCCTTCTACTCCAACATGTCCTGGGATCCAGCAGAGGCTGACTTTATTCTGCGTGACTAATATGTTTAATATTTGGTTTTGTAGTTCAACACCATCTCTGAACTAATGATATTTTAGCTTTGTGCTTTGATGGCTGCTTGGCTATCTGACATGATTGCTACGTTCTTGTTTTTGTACCCTTTAGTCAATTTGAGTTGAGTACATCTCTCGATTGCATGAATCTCAGCTTGGAAGATTCTGGTGTATTTTCCCATGGATTCTGACTATTTGATTCCAGGATAGTCCTGCCCCTGTACCTTCTTGAGTTCTTGTGTTCTAGAGAAAGAGAGAGCGCACGGAGGGTACTATAGGATCGTTGAGATTGGTTTTATCCGATACGTAGAAGGGAGCATTTAGGATATTTCTAGGATTTTGGATTGGGATGTTTTGATTCGTTGTATGTCGGAACGCCAAACTTACCCCAAAGTTTCACTCCATAAGTCCAGATCAGTTTTAAAATACTATTGTACATTAGTGTTTGTTAGTGAATGTAATTGATCTTTTGTCAAGTACTTTTGAAAAGACTTTGGGATATCCTCATCATTTCTAGCATTTTACTTCTTATATGCGGACTTCGTCGAGATATATTCATTCCCAAGAATGGCACGTGGTTTGCAGTAGTAAGAAGAATATTATTTCAGTATATTGTAGAGGGTGAAAGTAAGGTTTAATATATTGATGTTTAGTTTAATTCCCTTAGCTCTGTACTGTTCCATTAAATAACGTTGTTCCTCCAGATTAAGAGAAGTGTGAGAGGAGAGAATTGGTGTGTCATCAGCAAAGGCAAGAAAAGAAGTGTCAGGGACAGGGCTAACAAACTACCTTGTGGGACACCGAAATCGATAGGATAGTATTATGAAATATTTCCTTCGCTAACACCAAACTACCGGTCATCGAAGTAGCCTCAGGATCAGGTAACAGGCTGATGGGAGGATGACCTTAAGCAGTGACAGCAAGGCCAGGTGGCACACCAGATCAAAGGCCTGAACCACATCGTAGAATGTGACGGAACAGCCTAGCTCGAGGGAGGAAGACATGGCGTCTACAACGGTTTGATGATGCAGGAATGGAACGCCTGAGAAATCCAATCCTTATGGAACATTTACATTGCAAAATGATCACAGTTCAATATAATCATTATTTAACCTTGACTTGTAACTTAAAATAAGTAACTCACCAAAGAGCTTGAGGTAACTTAACCCTAAGAGATTCCGGTTTTCTTTTAAGATTGGTTTGTGATGAGTTTTTATATTCTTATATAATTCCCCTATAACATGAGTAACGATCAGAAATGCACGCTGCACATACACTCCTCATGATCAATGTGATTTATTTTAATAGGGAGAAGTGATAGTTGAGCACTTCATGAAGAAAAATGTTCTGACGTAGCTAAAAAGCGACAAGAATTGTCTTAACAAGCATCCCATTTGAAAGCTTATTAATGACGCAAGAATTGTGGAATTTTTCAATCTCCAGGAAATATATCGTTCCGAATTTTTGAAATTGTTAGGTCTTTTAATGTTCAAATTTTCTAAGTTTGTGCCAACAGAAGCTATCAGTTTGGCTAAGAGGCTTCTGTACAGAATTCATTTTTTGGATAATTTAACGAAAATTTTAAAAACGACCTCCATTTTTAAATTTAAGTATGTAGCGAGGAGATTTTTCTTGTGTATAAAAATTAACAAGTCCATTTTTCCGATTTTTACAATCGTAGTCCCAACGTAGTAGTGAGAAAACCCGTTTTCTTGCTACATTCTTCTACTATTTAGATCTACTATCACCTAGTTCGTTTTTGTGCCTCATAGCTAACTACCTTGTGGATGGTCATTTGTATTCCATAATAAATATATTATTGCACGGATGTGTACCTCGCATAGAAAATGTATTGTTTATATTCATTTGATTGTTATTAACTTAAAAATATTTTTTGTAACAAAAATCAGCTTCTTTTCTTTTCAAATCTTAAAACGATCATTATTCATTCGCTGAGGATTTTGTTAAATGAACCGACGATTATGCGTTTGCAGCTATTTGTAAAAATGCACAGTTGTAAGTTAAAAATTTTTTTTTTCGCAACTGTGAATTTCGAAAATCCACCGGCACTAACGTGTCGCAAGTGATAAGTTGTTGCTGAAGTCGCGGGCCCAGGGGATTCTTCCGTGAAATGTCAAAAGTTCAAGTTTCCATTCTGGACGGTCGGCCGTATTTGGTCCTTTATTTGTTGACGCGGGTTGCTGGACGGTCAATAGATCTCTTGTCAGGTTGATGATCCTTGAAATAAAAGACGACGACGATCCAGATCGTGCGATAAGGCGAGAACAGGCGGACCACGAGGTGCTATAAAAATCAAACTATTTGAAAACTTCGCCTTTCGTATTATTTGTAATAGTACTTTTTTAAATACTCTATGCATATTTCGATCTGAAATATCGATTGATAAATCAATAATCTGGTAGATGATCATTGCACTGATCACTTGCTCGTCTTGTCTTTATATACGTTAGCAAGCATAATTGCATTATTAATATATATACTTAATGTTAAAATATTAATACTTAACAGAAAAAATTAAACCCCACCCAATTTATTTTTCACACAAAAAGTCTTCCTGAATTAAGCTCATAGTTAGCCACATTCTACAGCATAAGCTATATAGAATTATTATGGGATAAATCCAAACGCAACTTAAATTTTACATTTAAAATAAAATATTGTGACAGTTTTACCAAACAAAAATAAATAAATAAAATATTAAAAAAATCGGTAAACAGCCACTTGATCTCATTATTTAACCCTTCGGTCATCGGATTTATTCCCTTTGAATTAGAAAATACGCGTATAACTATTTCGCAACTTCCTGCCAGTGGAACAACCAGTCAGACGAGATCTAGCCAAATAGAATTAAAAACTATCGCCCTGACCTTGTGACCCAATTTTCCCAAGTTCCGTAATTCGGAATAGCTATTTAATTTTTTCTAAGTAGCTAATTGAAAACATTTATTGTAATGATTTTCTTAATAATGTTCCCGAGATCGTATTGACTTCCACCACCTCAAAATAAAGAAATTAGCATCAATGTAAATAAAATTAATGTGTATAAAAAAAGTATCAATATACTAACTTTTCTAATCGTTGAAATGCAAATTATTTTGTATAATTTGTATTTGACAGCAAAGAAGTATAGTTTAAAAGTATTTATTTGTAATAAATTATTGTTTATTTTTTGTCATTACAAAAAATCATTAACATAAATGAACATAAAATATTACGTAGACAGTAGTAGAATTCAAATGATTCCATTAATATTAATGGATATTGTAAATCGATGAAAATGCATTTATGTATAATGTAAATGTGACAATTAAACAAATACATAATGAAAATAATGTTTCGCATATTTGACAACAGAAATATAGGTTTAATAAATTAATTTTCAAGACAGAAATATAGGTGATATCAGATTTATTTACGGGTAAATGGACACAAATACGAAACTATGTAAATAAGGAAAAGGGGGAAAAGACATTTATGAAGGTCGCCTGACAAAATTTACATAGAGGAAAAATTCTCAATGGAAAAATAATTAACTTGTTTAGATGTGTAAAATGCACAGTTCGTTCGTTTCGTATTGTTATTAATGTTTTTATACATTTAATTTTTTATTTTTACTTGTGAGGTTTTTTATTTAGAAGAAAGATTATTTTTATGCAGTAATTTAATTTTTTTGTTTACTTGACCGTTAGTCAACACGGTAATTTGTTTTGTTTGGTTGTTGTCTATAAATTAGAAACAATTAATGTTAGTCTTTTTTGGCATCAGTAAGATTTTTTTTAAACGCTTTGTTTGGTTGTTTTTGTTGTTCGTTACAAAAATAAACAAAAACAGATTAGCACAAATTACTGGCAGCAGCATACAGTTTTTATGTAATCTTTTAAATAATTATTTTAATAATATGTTGCTTATAAAAATTTCTCTACTTTAACAGCTCTCTCTCACTCTCGCTCTCTCGCTCTCTGTCTCTCTCTATCTCTGTCTCTCTTTGTCTCTCTCTCTCTGTCTCTCTCTGTCTCTCTCCCTCTCTCTATCTCTCTGTCTCTCACTGTCTCTCTCCCTCTCTCTGTCTCTCTGTCTCTCTTTGTCTCTCTGTCTCTCTCCCTCTCTCTGTCTCAATCCCTCTCTCTGTCTCTCTCTGTCTCTCTCCCTCTCTCTGTCTCTCTGTCTCTCACTGTCTCTCTCTCCCTCTCTCTGTCTCTTTGTCTGTCTCTCTCTGTCTCTCTCTGACTCTCTCTCTCTCTCTCTCTCTCTCTCTCTCTCTCTCAATATATGCACAAATTATTTTGTAGTTGTATATTTTTTATCGTTAGAAAAAAAATATATTTATATTATTATGTTGTTATACAATATTAATTTGTGATAATTGAATAAATGGGGTATTAAAATCATTGGCCAAAGTGAATCAAGTTCTTCCTCTAGTACTAAATTAATATAAATTAAATAAGCCAATAGTAATCACCAAGTTTTTAGAGCCAATTAAACCGAATCACTGACACATCTGCTAACAGCGTCAAAGTGTATTATTTAAGTTTTGCAATTCCAATTGGAAGAAATTTGCCTAATGACAAGCCAATTAGATGTTTGCTCATGAGTTTTTCCCAACTGGCCGCAGTCGGCCAAGGACTGATGAGCGTGTTCCAAAATAATTAATAGAAGGGATTTAAAAAAATTAACAGATCCGATTGAAAAATTCTATCTTGGAAAAGCTCTTTAAGTCTGTTAGATCTGCTAACCAGGTGACACGAATCTAAAACGTAAAGAGATAAAGCCCAAATTATTTCATTACCATGAACAAAAATAATTATTAGAACTCATAAATCGTAAATTTGTGCACTAATTGGTAATTTTGGCCCTGACGGGATGGTAACATTTGATTTTGAAATGAGCCAAAAGATAATAACGTATAATAACGATTCGAACCAGTTTTTTTAATTGACATCTTTAATAAACTTTTATAACCCAGAAAATTTAAGACCTTGTTTGTTCACACATAAATAGTCTTTACTTCGATGAATCTAGGTTTTCACACTTTCGTTGCAACGTTGCAAATTCGAAAGGTTGGGTGGAGATGGGAAGTTGGCGTCCGAGTGGATCGAAGTTACGATAGCACAAGTGGTAGAGCAGCGGCGTATTTAGCCGAAGGTCGTGGGTTCGAATCCCGCTCGTAACACTGACTTTTTCATTTCCACCAATGTCTTACATAAAGATTAATTAACTGAAAGATATTATTTGGTTAATCGGACCACGAAATCTAATGAATTTAATAATAATACTTTATTTGACAATTATATACCATATTAAAAAAACATAAGTATTTACAGCAATGGAATATCCATCTGCTTGGAGTCGAGATTACTGATAAAATATTTAAAAAGGATAATAAAATAGCCAATAAAATATAATAATATTCCCTGTGTTTTATAACATAATTAGAAAGAAAAAGAAAACAAAAACCAAAAAAAAAAATTTTTTTAAATAATATATAAATAATAATAAAAGTAAAAATAAAATAATCTGGTGACCACAGACCAAGATATACCATTAATTTAAGTAAAACTTTTTTCCAATAAATTAAAACTATAACTCTTGCACCAGTTCCCAGCGGTAATACCTCATTTAAAAATTTGAATGGCTTCCTTTCGAGATTGTAGCACTACTCAAATAAGAAGCACGCATCTCGGACAAAATTGTACATTTAGCAAAAAAGTGCACTATGGTTTCCTTTTGCCTTGTATTGCACAGAAAGCACATTTCTGTATCCCTCTGGCAGCTTATCAAGAGGGTAGAAAGTTAAGGAACAGAAGTTCTCCTCGGAGTTTGAAAAGCCAGCCGAGATCCCTCAGTTGTTGTGTTCTTCCATGTTTCTAATTCGTCAAGCAGAACACATAGAGATTTCGGTCAAGCTTCTCGTACAAAAGAAACCTCTCTGTTGTCAACGTTTGCTCCAAAAACCTCTTCTTATCGCTAGACCTTATATTGGAAAGAATGCTCTCGAATTCTGCCATCCAATCGGAAGTGTTGTCTCGAGAGAATCGAAAAAAAGGATATCTATCTGGCAAGGAACTCCAGTGCTCATACCAGAAAATATTTTTATTTATTATCTCCTAAGATGTAATTTGCGTGTAGCGGTGACCAGAGAATTTTAGGGTTTTGTACCATATAAAATGGAGTTTAACGTGTGCAGAAATAAGGGATCAAACAACTGCTTGATGAATCATCTCAATGATTTTTCCAACTGATCCTAAGGTTGAAAACCCCAAACTTGACATCCGTACGTGAGAATGGAACGGCAAACCGCATTAACCACTTTATATTTGGAAAATAAATGGACCAGATCATGCATCATGAACCCAGGACACATCGTATTAAGCGCAAATTTTGCTGCCGAGACGTTTTGCACAAAGTGAGTATTGAGCGACAAATAGGAAGTTAGCGTCACACCGAGGTAATTGTACTGATTTACTACTTCGATAGGAGTTCCTTTACCATTCCATTTTTCTTTCGAGGCTAGTCTGCCTCCTCTCCTAAAAACAATTTCAGTTTTTGTAAATTACCGGTTAGGTTCCATATGTCGCAGTATTTCGCCAGGCTATTAATATTTTGTTGTAGAGAGGAAACGTTATCCGCAAGCAAGACCATATCGTCTGCGTAAATGAGGGCTTTTACATACGAGCTACTAACCTTGTTTCCTGCATTCAAATAGGTAGGTAAATCATCAACAAAAATAGAGAAGAGAAGGGGTCTAAGAATACAGCCCTGCCTTACGCCTGATGCCACGTGAAACTAGTCTGAAACGCCTGTTTTCCCCCGCACTGATGAGATGCTTTGTCATAAACGGACTTAATTATATGGATTAATTTAGAAGATATGCCAAGTTTATAAAGTTTTAATATCAGTGCTTGCCTGTCCACACGATCAAAAGCTGCCTTAAAATCGACAAAGAAGCAATAGAGTTTTTGTCTTCTTTTCATCAATCTTAATTTTATGATATTAAGTAAAACAAAAATGTTATCTATTGTTGAGTACCCTCGTCAAAAACCAGCTTGAGATTCCCAAAGATGTTCATTAGAGGTGACGAACACTTCCAACCGACGAAGTAAAAGCCCAGAAAAAATCTTGACGATACTGTCTATGCACGAGATTCCTCTGTAATAGGATGTATCATTGATATCGCTTTTTTTTTACAAAAAAAGAGAGAAGAAAATTGACCTACTGAATGATGGAGGGGTTTGTTCCTACTTTGCAAATTGTAATTCGACATTCTTTATTATTGAATATTTTTACAGTAATTTTATTCTTATATTTGGCATAATGCTACAGGTTTGTTATTAATAGAATAATGTCTTTCAGAATTTTTTCTAGTAGGTAAATATGTAAACAGAACCGTTTTGAAACGTTTCAAATTTAGATATTCATTTTGTGAAAGTGTACTATTTCATGAAAACCTAATTTTCTTTTACAAACTGTCCCAACGACCGAAAAAAATATCATATCACCCCTTTTTTAAGTAAAAGGTGGGAGACGGAGTTTATATAAGTAAAAAGCTTTTGGCTTAGCCCAGTTCAGAAGATAAGGGTCAAACATGTACAAGACGGTGCTCAGGGTCCCACAGACCGTCAAACAAACTTTGCAGCAAAGGTTTCTCGCCTCGCAGATCCCTGAGCCACACAGGACGCCGAAACTACCATGCACTAAGGTCATTTTTAATTTAATTCAAAAATCTTACCTTTATTATTTAATTTAAATCGGTTTCAGTCGTGATTTTTGACCATAAAATATTTACTTAGCATTGTAAATGAAAATATAAAATTAATCAAGGAAATATATATGTCGTATAATATATATAGTCAGTCGGAAATATATATAGTCAGTCTTATACAATTATCCTAAAACAATCCATTTTATTTCACTAGTGTCTTTTTACGATTTGAAAAAATTACTAAGTTTAAATTTTAAAATAAATCAAGGAAATGTAACATTTTCCCTCATTATTATAAAAACATTCTAATTTAGTTAACAAGTGTTTGTTTTATGATTTGAAATAGTCGCTAAGGCTATTGTCAATTAAAGTTTAAAATCAATCAAATGCAACATTTTCTTATATTATTCTAAAAGCATTCCATTTTTTAGCCTTTTTTTGTTAGATTTGAAAAAAATCACTAAGCCCATCATAAATTAAAGTTTAAAAATAATGAAGGAAATATACCATTTTTAGAAAAATATTCTAAATTCATTCGAATTTATTTAACGAGGGCTTTTTAAGATTTGAAATAATCACTATGGTCATTGTAAATTTAAGTTTAAAATTAATCAAGGAAATGTAACATTATAACACAGTATTGTAAAATATTGTATTTTGTTTAACGAGTGTTTTTTTTTAAGATTTGAAATAATCGCTAAGACCATCTGTAAATTAAAGTTTCAAATTAATCAAGAAAATCTAACATTTTCACACTTTATTCTAAAAACGTTCCATTTTATTTAACGAGTGGTTTTTTAAGATTTGAAGTAATCGCTAAGACCGTTATAAATTAAAGTTTAAAATTAATCAAATGTAACATTTTTATATATTATTCTAAAAACATTCCATTTTCTTTCAGCAGTGTTTTTTTTTAGATTTGAAATAATCACCATGGCCTTTGTAAATTAAAGTTTAAAATTAATCAAGGAAAGGCAACATTATCACACAGTTTTGGAAAACATTGTATTTTGTTTAACGTGTTTTTTAAGATTTGAAATAATCGCTAAGGCCACTGTAAATTAAAGTTTAAAATTAATGAAGAAAATAAAACATTTTTACCAAAATATTCTGAACACATTCCATTCTATTTAACCTGTGTTTTTTAAGATTTGAAAAACTGTCTCTATTGAGCAAAATTAAAATTTATTTCTTAAAATAAAAAGTTAAAAAACTATTTTATAGAACGTAATTTTAATAATTATGATATTAATTGGTATTGTTTTAAATTTGTTACACAATTATTCTGAACATATTCCATTTTAATTAACGAGTGTTTTTTAAGACTTGAAAAATTTTCACTATTGAGTAAAATTAAATTTTCTTACTAAAATTAAAACTTAGAAAACTACTTCGAAGAACTTACATATAACAATAATTACAATTTTATTTAACTTTCAACCATGTTTCGTAGCTTTGATTGAATTGCTGACGGAAAGATAGCCAGTTACAGACTAATTGAATCAATTTGAACAACATTTTAGTGATTTTTCACTGTTTCTGTCGTTTCCTCAATTTTTTCTTGATAAGCTGGGCTAAATTCTGAAAGAAAAACAATATGTGCGGCTAAAACTCTGGAGTTTGAAATATGTAGGCTACAAGGGAATAATCCAGATAAAATCTGACATATCATTTTAAAGCTAAATATTCAAAAATTGCCATTTTTTGAAATTGTATCATATTTAAAAAAAATATATTTAATATTACAGGTTTTCTAAAAAAATGCGTTATTGTTCAGGGATGGTTTTTTAATCTATTGTGGTAAAATATATAATAGTTGATCGATATCCAACATTACATTAGTTTGTTTTTACATACAATTTTTTATATTAGTTTTTTCTTTTTACAAAATAGATTATATACTCTTTTTGTCAATAGATATTGTTCTTTATTCCAGTCATTTTCAAAGAATATGATAAGGTTAAACAGGTTTTTTTTTTCATTGCAAATAACTTTTCTCTTAAGATAGTTTATCGGTTGACCCTTAGAAAAGGCTGAATTTATGTTAAAACGGTGATTTGTATGCTAGACGATATCGCCTCTTTCGAAATAGGAATATTTCACAAACAATGCGTTACCATAAATTCGAAAATAAGCGTACTACGAACGTATTATTTATAATCTACTTTACCAACCTGAAAATTTCAACTTTTTTTAAACGTGGGTAAGCCCATTTGTAAATACGTTAGGTTCGAATTTAGGACCGCTGGATTCGAACCTGGGACCTCTACTTTACAATAATGAGCGCAGTGTCAACGCCATTACCCCTAAATCTCCAATTTTAAATTTATTAAATTTTAAAATACTATTAACTAACTAATTTATTTTGGCATTCCGAAAATACATTTAGCTGAGAGCATACTCAGACGTGCTAAAAGGGCGTACCTCAAGCCTACTACTATTGTAGATTAACTGCAATTAATTACATACTACTTCCTCTTTCTAGACAATTCCTCCACTTTTTCCGTATTAAAAAACGATATTGTTATTCTTCACGAATCTAAAAAGTCAATATTGACAGAAAAAGTGCATATACCTATAGGAAGAAAACTGATGCTTGAACAACGAGGAGCAGGCCAGGTAGTACCTCTCAAGTATTTTATTTCATAATGCCATTGATTGATCAGATAAAATTTTAGCAATTCTATGTATTTTTTTTCTTTCTCTTTCTCCCTCTCTCTCTCTCACTCTCTCTCTCTCTCTCTCTCTCTTTCTCTCTCTCTCTCTCACATCTCTTTCTTACTCCCATATAGTAATCAATAAGAACTGTCGAGAAATTGCTACTATTTTGCATTGTTTTCGAACAAAACGTAAATAAAAATCGAAATTGAATTCGTTTTTGCAATTTACCTTAAATTGTTCAAATTTTTGAGTCATCTAGTGAACCTTTCAGTCTAACAGATATTGCATTTTTTCTTACTTCATGCTATACGCTGACCATGATCACTTCCTAAATAATCTCTGACCCTGATTAACGAAATGAACCAATTTTCTTGAACAGTTAAGATAAGCTTTCATAAAAATAAAAATAATAATAAAATAAATAGTGCCAGATTTTGTAAGATTGTTTCAATTCCTTCCAATTTTTAGTTTGTTATGAAATTTACTAAAAAGGGTTTACATGCGTTTAACCTGCTCATTTTATCTTTGTACACGTGCAATTTTCTATTTTTATTTTGTTTTCCTGTAAAGGTTTCAACTAAACTGTTATGCTAAATCCCGAGGACCCACGTCGAAGTACTGTTTAAACGATCATTAAATCAATTGTAGATTCAGTACAATCGTCCCATTAGCCAGTAGAAAAACCCATACGAATTGTTTGTGCGTGGACAAGCAGAAAAACAAAACTAAACAATATTAAATGGTAAAAACCGGATGGCAAAGTTCACATTGAACGATTATCCACAGAGAGATCGACGACCTCAAAACTCACCAATGTTATTCAATAAACGATCTGTTGCCACTCCTTTGTACTCGATTGTTTGGAAGTAGATGGTTTTATTAATGAACTGAAGTATCTTTTTACTTTTTATAGTAGCACTTTGATTAATGAATTAAGTTCAAGTCATTTGTGGAACATTGACCGTAATTACTAATTCGTGTTAGTTTATTTGATAAGTCAGATTAAAAATTGCTATTTTTCTGAATCGCAATATGTATTAAGATTCATGATAGTGTCAATCTTACATTTTTATGGTTGCAGCTTTTTATAAATAACGAATGGGTTGAATCTAAGTCAGGGAAGACCTTCGACACTGTAAACCCTGCTACCGGGGAAGTAATAACCCAGCTGCAGAGAGGATCTAAGGTGATTGTTAAACAAAATTAAAGCCAATTGAAAAGCTAAAATTTTTGAATTTTATCAACAGGAAGATGTTGACGTCGCGGTCGAAGCGGCGAAAGAGGCTTTCAAACTGGGATCACCCTGGCGGAAATTGGACGCTGCGAAAAGAGGAAAACTCATCTATAAACTAGCCGAACTTCTAGAAAGGGACTCTGTTTTACTTTCTGTAAGTTTTCAATAAAGATTTGTATTATAGGAATTTTTTATAAAATAAAACTTGCAGAGCCTGGAAGCGCTCGAATGCGGAAAAGTTTACGTACCTACTCTGAAAGGAGATCTGCCGTGGGCTGTGAGGAATTTGAGGTATTTCGCAGGAATGGCTGATAAAGGCAACGGGATCACTGCACAAATTGACGGCAACTTCATGGCTTACACTAGGCAGGAGCCTGTGGGCATTTGCGGCCTCATAACCGCCTGGAACTTTTCGCTGCTCATGATTACCTGGAAATTGGCACCGGCCATCGCGGCAGGTATTGTCCGCCATGTAAAATAAGGGAAAAAACATTAATAAAGGGTTGTTTAGGATGCACGATGGTCTTGAAGCCGTCACAGCATACTTGTTTGGCAGCCCTGCATCTCGGTGAGCTGGTTAAAGAAGCAGGTATACCTCCTGGGGTAGTAAACATCGTCCCTGGATTCAGCGACGTAGGAAGTGCAATCGCCGAACACCCTGAAATCAATAAAATCTCTTTCACCGGCTCGACACCTGTAAATGTCGTATATACAAAAGTAAATATCTTCAATTAACTTCCTGTTTCTTTCAGGTCGGTCAAAAAATTTACGAAAAGGGCGCACTCAACATGAAAAGACTGACGTTGGAACTCGGGGGAAAATCTCCAAATATAATCTTGAAAGGGGCAAACATCGACGAAGCAGTCGAACACGCACACTATGCTGCATTCCACAACATGGTAGGGTAATTTATGGATCATTCAAATATTTAAAAATTAATAAACATTTCTTCAAGGGTCAATGCTGCTGCGCTGGGTCCAGGACGTTCGTGCACGAATCATTGTACGATGAGTTCGTCGAAAAGAGCAAGGCAAGGATCAAAGCGAGACGGATCGGAAACCCTTTTGATTTAGACGTCGACCACGGACCACAAGTAAGTCAAAACGTAAAGCTTATATGAAACAAACAATAACAAATTTCAAACTCAGGCGACACAAGATCAATTGGACGTCGTGATGAAATACATCGAAATAGGCAAAAAAGAAGGTGGACACGTCGAAGTTGGTGGAAACCGAATCGACCGGCCGGGATTTTACGTCGAGCCTACTTTATTCACAAACGTTAAGGATGAAATGACCATTAGCAGAGAAGAGGTAAGCTTTGATTAATAAATTATTCCCTTCACAAGGCAGTGAAGACTTGAACGTAAGAACGCTAACGTTGCTTGTTTTAGGACGCGATAAGTTGAAACAATCCATTTAAGTTTCATTGGCACACGCATTATTTTATTTTATCTATTTTTATAGCTACAGTATTATTTAAATCTTAGATTAAGGTTCTGAGGTTTACATCTCGAGCCTGATGAATGAATTTTCTTTCAGATGTAGACACGCCAAACCTTATTTATTGAATTGTATTTTCCCGTTTTCTCACCCTTTTTCTTATTTCTTATTGTAAACTGCGAGATGTTATTTATTTAGCTTTTTATTTAATCCCTCAGATTTTTGGACCTGTGCAGCAGGTAACGTCGTTCAAGACTGTCGACGAGGTCATCGAAAGGGCGAACAACTCAGAGTTTGGACTGGCTTCCTCCATCTTCGGAACCAACGTCGACGAGATCAACACCATTGTACAAGGTCTCAGAGCTGGATCTGTTTGGTAAGATATTATTAATACATTTATTAATATACAGTGTGCAATCCTGTGTGATTGAAGAAAAAAATTAACCAATAAGAAATAATTTTACCGAACCCTTGTCGAATTAGCAGAAATTCGATAAGCCGAAAAGCAATAAACAAATCGGGTTAAAAAATTAATCCATTATAGATTACATGATCAAGTGATTTATTCACCTCTAATTGTAAGTTGAAAAATAAGCTGGAAGTTTTGAAAATCCTGGACATTGGTGAAATCTTGGTCGTTTCTGAACATTTTTCCATCTGTCAAGCCGTTTTGGTCTGTCAGATACGGTTTAGCTTCTCGCCATCGTTAGTTTTTAAAAACAATTTTTGTCAAAACCCACCCCTGAAGTTGACGAGAAGCCGAAACGCATCTGTCTAAAACTGCTACCACAGACCAAAATGATCGGGAACCACCAAATCTCACACTACAGGTAATAGAATTATATAGGAGAGTGTTGTGCCTCAATAATTGATCATTAACACCATAAAAAAATGGAAAATGCAAAAACAATTTTTAGGATTATCTAGTACATATATTAGATATATTGGTCAAAATTATAGTTAATGTATACTTCTTAAAATTGTTTACGTCCTAATAATTTTCCATTGACCCTGAATTTTATATTATCCAGATCAATAAATTATATGAAGTTTTAAAATGCAAAATCTATGATCACCTTGAATAATACAAAGCAACAAGTCAACTTGCATGCAGGTTGTTCATCGGTGTGTTTTACTCAGCGACGTTCTACCTCTTTTCATAGGAGAATGTGGAAAATCCCATGATGGCACTTTCTCACTAAAGTCGTTTATAATTTAATAATATATTTCGCTCTAACGATGATAATATAACAAAATTGAAGACTTTTTACACGATGAATCAATGTACGCTAAGGTGAAAATAGTTGATCATTTGACGATCGACAAAGTTCAAACAACTTCATAGATGTCATTTTAAATCGTATTCGTTCACATGTACTCAATGGACCTCACGAGAGACTGGAATGACCTTAGTTGCCGAAACCGGTCCCGAAGAGTTGCCAGGAATAGGAAATGAACTTGAAACTCCTTCGTACTGCATAATCCGGGCATTCTTCTGTAAAGCCACTTGTAAGCTTTTCCATGCACACGCACATTTTATAGGTCATGATTAATAATAATATGATAGTTAAGGAAATTTCTCGAATGTTATCTAGGTTTGAAGTTTAGTAAACCCTAGGAAACAAGAAAAAAATTGATGCATTTACTATACAAAGTATCAAATCACTAGTGTCCTCCATGTTTTCTCAAAAACTACTTAACCTAAAAAAAATTTAAGGAGTCAATTTCTGCTCTTAAGTAAATTCGAAAACATCTTAGAGCGCGATAAATTAACACAAAAATATGCACAAACAAGAAAAAAGAGCAACTCTCATTAACAGTCACTAGTATATATTAGCTTTAATCATTTTCCATGTCATAGGAGGTCGCGATGCTTCAGCCATCGGGGGTGATTACTTGGAAGGGTGCGGGATGAATGGTTTCAGACCTGAGAGTTTGTGTGACTGGTTGTGTTTGTGTAACTTCTTGTGGGAGTTTGTCGCAACTTCAGGGACAGATCGGTTACATACAAAGTTGCATTGGATTACATTATATTACAAAGCAGCATACATTGGTTCTGAGGATTTTGGATTGTAGGGATTAGACGTTGGAGGTTGGAACGTTTAGTTGAACCCAAAATTCGATGCCATATGACCAAATGGGCGTCAAAATAGTTATATTAATGAGTCGTTGATTTTGAAGTCAGTTTTGATCGTTGGTCCAGCAATTTTTTAAGACGTCTGAAGCGTCTGTTTACTTCTTAACTTTCGACACGTGGGTGAGGGTTCAATGTACGTCGTTTGTCAATGTACAGCCCAAGACAGCAGACCACATTAGCGAGGGATACTATTGTACTAGATGGAAGCGTCTGATGTTCTACGAGGGGTGAAAGCGGCCCCGTGACATAGGTTTGCAGGTTTCCGCTTGAGATGACAGGATCTTTATGAGAAACGGATGGCGGTGTGATTCAGATATGTGGCAAGAAAGAGTAAGCTTGTCGGCGGTATTGTGTGGAGGTTGAGACCTAAGGTACTTCCTTATGGTGCCTTTGCATCAGTGCGATAGCCGGCGGATAGAATGGAGCCACTGATGAATTCAAAGTAGCTGTCGGTTAGGTAGATTTTACGATCAGGTAGTAGTTAAAGGGGAGAACTTCAAAAAGTTAAATAGATAGTTTGTTTTATCAATGCTAATTTACATTTTCATTTGGGCTTAACCAAGTTGATTCGATTTTATGAAAATGGGGAAAACCGTTTGAAATTAAATTTATAAAATGTTATATATTGCAAAAATAACACGTTTAATCAGAAACTGCAAAAGAAACTTCGTCATTGTTTTTAAGCTAAAAATTCATTTTTCTTTATATTTTTTATTTGAATTAAAGCACTTTCATAACAATTTATTTAAATTAAAAAATAATAAAGATAATTACAGTAAATTTCGTTGAAACACAATAAAAAAATGAAATTATTTATTTATTACAACAGTTCTAAGTTTTCCTTCATTTACAATATAACATAAACCATAAATAATAAATTATGAATAATAATAATAATAATAAAATTTATACGAGTATAATCGTGAGTGAAATTTTTGTAAAATCATTGATTCAGTCATTTTATACAAAATATTACAACATTTCATTTTAACCAATACCTTACATAAAGATTAATTAATTGAAATAATTATTTGGTCAATCGGTCCACGAAATATAATGGATTGTACACAATGTTTTCTCTTTTTTTTTAATAAGATCTAATAAATGGTTTTATTTAAATTGCTTTATTATATAGAATTATTTATAGAAACATTTTACATTTTTATAAAACAGAACATTTTTACAAAAACATAAAACAGAGAAACATTTGTATAGAAAAAGACAACTACAAAGATAGTATGGAAAAACAGAGGCGATTTTTTTTTCATTATGTGATTTATCATGTTATTTTTAAGATACCTAACGTTTTTATGAGCCGATTTTCAAATAGTTTTCGCCATTTTTCATAAAATCGAATTAACTTGATGAATCCCAATATCAAAATGTAGGGTAACAAAAAATTTCATTTCTTAACTTAACTTTCTTAAAAAATAGAAAACATATTTTTTTCTAGGTTTAGTTTTTGAGAAAACCAGGGGGGACTAGTTATTTGATACCCTGTATATCAACGTACTTTAAGGGGCGTCGGTGGCCGCAATGGTTTAGGCGTTGACACGGCGCTCATCACTGTAAGGTAAAGGTCCCGGGTTCAAATCCAGCGGCTCTGCATTCCAACTCGACATACTTACAAATGGGCTTTTCTTTTAAAACACCGGCACCCCGAAGGTTGATATAACCTCTGCTGTTGCGAACCCTCGTTAAAAAAAAGAAAAAAAATCGGATTCATTTTAAGCACTCTTTAACACCCTTGAATGCGAATTTTTATAGCAAACACAAAATAAACATTGTTGAGCTCGATCAATCGGAGCTCTTTTTTCTCTTAGATGTTCGTGGTTTCACTTAAAAATTCATACTCCTTTTGATTTTATCCATCATCCACCGTAGTACAGCTGAAGTTGTGTGTTTATTATGTTTGTTGTTCAAGTCTACGTACAAAAAATGTTGTTTTTTGGTTATTATAAGTAATTATTATTGGTTATTATTGAGAAAAATAAGGATGCAATTGAAAAAAAAAACTTTCCGAATGTTTTATTTTATATCTCCGGTTCTGATTTATTTACGGAGGCCAGGTTTGGCCATTGCGTGCAGATTATAGGGTTTGAAACTCCTGTAATGTCCTAGTTTCGATGTTATTACCATTCCTTTGTTTTTCGAAAAAAAAAAAACAGAAATGCAAATTTTTTACTACGGACTTACCTTGAAGTTTTCTTCAGCATAATTTAATGCCAAAAGTTTCAATACATTATAAAACCATAACCACATAAACCAACAATAAAAGAGATCAAGAATTTACTTGTGCCTGATCTCTTCTGATCCGTTTATTATTCTTATGCACATAACAATTACCATTGATCAGAATGGCAAGAATCCCACAACTACTGTTCTGTATAAACCACCGAACATCCTATTTAATATTATCTCTTTGGCTTTTTTTTTTCACAGGGTGAACTGTTATTTTATAATAACACCACAGACGCCCTTCGGAGGTTTTAAGATGTCGGGGCTCGGCCGAGAGGGTGGCCCGCAGGGTTTGCAAGCTTTCCAAGAAACAAAATCAGTTTTCCTGAAGACACCTACGAAGAACAGCTAATGTTTCGCACAAAAAAATCATCAGAATAAATAAATAAATGAAATTGTAGTTTTATATTATCTGAAAACCATAACCACGGTTGGTAATTAAAAAAAAACAACGCGATTTTCATACTGCGATATTCCAATGTTATCATAGGTTGCTTATCATTAATTTAATTTATTTATAAATATCATATCTATCTCAATTTTGTTTTAACATTAGCGACAAACACTTCTTGTGTAGGAATTATATTATATTTTTATCATTTTTATGGGCATATCTCTAATTAATTAACCGAATTATATAATGACATAATAGAAATCCAATTGGAGGACAATTATTATATTATTTCATCTCTTCCGTAATATTGTCAGGATCGTTTTTGAAGCATTTTTTTGAGTTGACTATCAACAAAATTGATGGAATTTTGGCTTATTTTTTGTACAGCACACCACTGAAATCGTGCAATCCGGAGAGGATTCTATTGTCTTTGTGTGATTTTTTTGTATTATACTTTTGAATGTTAATAATTTTACTAAAGAAATTTAGACCAAATGTGTCGCTGATTGCAGTTGTCACTCTTTTCAATAAGTCATTATATCTTTTGTTGTATCACACTTTTGAATATGTATATCATTTTTATTAACGAATCCAAGGCATTTTAAATTGATATTTTTTATTATACTTTTGAATTAACAATTTTACTAAAGAAATTTAGACCAAATGTGTCGCTGATTGCAGTTGTCACACTTTTCAATAAGTCATTATATCTTTTGTTGTATTACACTTTTGAATATGGTTCATAATTTTTATTAACGAATCCAAGGCATTTTAAATTGATTTTTTTTATTACACTTTTGAGTATGGTTCATAATTTTTATTAAGAAATCTAAGACATTACAATTTGGTTTTATTGTATTATTAATATTACTGATGCATTTAAATTTTTTTGTATTATAGTGTTGAATGTTAATAATTTTACTATAGAAATTTGGACCAAATGTGTTCCTGATTGCACTTGTGACTCTTTTCAATAAGTCATAATTTATTTTATTGTATTACACTTTTGAATATGGATCATCATTTTTATTAACGGATCTAAGCCATTTTAAATTGATTTTTTATATTAACTTTTGAATGTTAATAATTTTACTACAGAAATTTAGACCAAATGTGTCGCTGATTAGAGGACAATTATTATATTATTTTACCTCTTTCCTAATATTGTCAGGATCATTTCTGAAGTATTTTTTTGAGTTGACTATCAACTAAATTGATAGAAATTTGGGTCCATTTTTGTACAGCACGCCACTGAAGTGGTACAATCTGGGAAGTGTCGGCGAAAATTTGTTTGTTAATTTTGTAACCCAGGTTATTAGGGCTTAAAAATCAATTTAATTTTCGTTTACTATTTTATCATATATGGACCGATGTCAGCTTCTCAAAGAGGTTTGTTGTTAAACGTGCATGTTTACATTTTTGCGAGTCCCACTTACACAGGCTGCTTATTTTTCTTGCTCTGCTCACTCCAAATTTTCGATTTATCCATTTCGAGCCGCTCACTAAAACCACTGGGTTTTTTACTTCTCACTCGTCTACATGAAAGAAAGTCCGGCATTCACAAGTACGACTCGCAGTCCTCAGTTCGTCGTCGTTGTGATTTCTGCGTGCCAGCTTTCGTCGCAGCAGTTGCTCAACTTCTCACCGCTGTTTAATTCAAAAAGGAACATAAAAGAAAATTCTCTCTATAATGTTTGGTTTATGATTATTAAATAACTCATTTAAATTTACAGGTTTTTATTTTTTTATTTTACCGAATTTAACTTATATCATTGTCGCTTGCCTAAACACAAGGGAAGAACCAGCATTCAACGAGTCCTTTTGATTCTTGTCCTTCATAGAAGGACGAATTGGTTTTAGCAATATGTGCAATAATTCTAATAACAAATTTTGTCAAAATCGGTCCCAATTTGACCCAGGGTTTTGGACATTTTCCACGATAATGTTGGTGTTAACATGTATGTTAAAAAACATTTGTGATAATTTTGGTAATTGTGTTCCTAAAAGTTACATTTTTAGAGCTTTAGATCTGGTCAATATAGTGTCACTATTGAAAACTTGTCAGAATTTATTGTTATAAATCTTTACCCTAGATTTCATTTATAAAGACAATCAAAATACAGTTTTCCTAAACTGCTCAAAGGAATTATTTAAAATTTTAAGTTTCTATTTTGTGTTGATCAAAATCCACATTACTAATTGATTTTTATACATATAACTGGAATGTTGCTGATAAATATAAAATATTATAAAAAAAGTCTTCTTATCGGTCATACTCAAAGATAATTGAAGTCGAGTCGGTAATAATGACTTGTGTAAATCTGTAAAAGATAATTCGCAATTATTTAAAAAAATTAAGATGAAACATACAGTAAAAAAAATACTGCATAGATAACCAGAAACAAAGGTCAAACTGAGGTTTCAACGAATTTGCTATTAAAAACAAAATTAAATATTCAGACCAAGGAATTTCTCTCGATTTTTATGAAAGTCAGTCGAAATTTCCGGCGATGAAATGTCAGAAAATGAAAATTGAAGTAGATTTTAATATGCGTATACGATTCTCATATATGTTAAACCAATTGAAAATATCGAAAAGATTTTTCTGATTTGGCTAGGCAAATAAAAAAATGGGACCATTACAGAAGGACACCAGGAGCAATAATAAAAAAGTATGATTTTCTAATTATATATTTGATTTTCCATTATTTTTGAAAATATTGTAACCGATTTTTTTTACAGAGAAATATTGCCATGGACAACGGTGGAAATTGTCCATGATCTGCGAAACCTTTGAGCCAAAATTATCTGGCCCTCATAAACTTGCTGGTTTGGTCTGCATTGTCCAATTGACTAACTTTATAACGTGAGCTGTGCCTCAACTTCAGTAAATCTTTTGACTTGTAAAATTACAAGATTAATTAATTTTCGGCATAATGTTACGACAAATTTTTCAGGCACGTAATGTACAAGTTGACGTGAAATTATCCAAAATCTCTTCAACTGGGAAAACCAAAACGGAATTTCATTGCCATAACGATATCGGTTCACTGTTTCGTTTAGAATAAAATTAAATTTATGTTTTTTATAACATTTAAATATCCGATATAATAGTACATGACAGAAAAAAATACAAGCTTTTAAGCGAAACGCGCAAGTATGCATGCAACCCCGAAACCATTTATCAGATTATTTTAACTCAAGCCATAAATAATTAGTTTAAAGTTGTAAGTATGTACTAAAAAATCATTTTGTTTCAATTAAATTTTGATTTTGTACTTATATAATTTGCAGAAAATCAGAAATAAATGTTCATCGGAGGGAAAATCGAATCATCAGTGGTACATTATTTTTATTTATTATTCGCTCTCTTAAACAGTACACTTAAACAACATTTATTTAAATAATATAACAGTTATTTATTTGAAGACGTGTAAAATTTTTATTTTTTTTCATGGAAAAGGAGTAAGCAAGCGGTTGAGCGACTTTGCGGCTTGAAATCGCAGAAACAGAGAAGTTTAGGATTTTAATAATGGCTGCACGAAAAAATAATGTAATTTGTTTTAAAATTTATTTGAACCTGAAAAAATGGATCAAGTAACTTTTCTAGAAACCTGTTTCCCCTATTTATGCTTTATTTTTATTTTCATTTTTCATGCATTTTAAAGGCTATTTCGCTTAACCTTCTATAATCGGCTTATATAACATGTCAATTTCATTGTTTTAAAAAGTTCTGTATAAGGACATTTTGGTAGGCGATTGGAATTGGTTGACGAGGTCATCGTCGATCTCTTTTGAACGAACGACGTCTCCAACGTTTTCGCAGGGTCATTGTCTTCATGACAAATGATTAATGTTGATGTTGGTGTGTCAAATATATTTTATACTAAGTGTTTTTGATTATCTGATCTTTGTATTTAAGTGAATATCCAAGTACGACTTGCCTTACAAGTTTTTTTTCCTAAGTATGAATTACTTTATTTCAGTTAATTATCCTACCAATATATTTTTTTTAAATATCTAATTGTAGCCTATACATGAATGTACACATCTGGAGGGTACGTGTTTGTTATAAAAAGTCAACCAACGCTGGAGAAGGCCGCTGGACTACCGTAGTAGGCATAGGGTGATTATCTCTCATTCTTTCTCTCTCTCTCTCTCTCTCTCTCACTATCCCTCACCCTCTCTCTATATCTGTCTTTCTCTTTTTTTCCCCTCCCTATCTATCTATTTATCTATATATCTATTTATAAATGTATCTACTCTTTCTACACCATTAAAATCTATAAGTCTTTCTCTATCTCACACTTGAGCCGAAACTTTTTTAATATTACAGAGAGACAGATTGCAATATTCATTCTTTCTCTCTCTCTCCTCTCTCTGTATCTCTTTCTCACTTCTCTCTCTCTCTCTCTCTCTCTCTCTCTCTCTCTCTCTCTCTCTCTTTCTCCCCTATCTATATATCTATTTATAAATACATCTATTCTTACAACATCATTAAATTCTATAGGTCCTTCTTTATCTCAAACTTCAGCCAAAACTTTTTTTGAGGCCTAACTTTGCCTGCATAAATAAAACGTTTTAATCAATCAATCTCTCCCTCCTTCCCATTGTCTCACTCCCTTTCTTTCCCCCTCTCACTCTCACTCGTTCTCCCGCTCTCATTCTCTCTCTCTCTCTCATTCTCTCTCTCTCTCTCTCCTCCTTCATTCCCACCGTCACTCTCACTCCCTCTCTCTTACTCACTCTCACTAAATGGAAGTAAGATCCATGAGACCTAACTTTCCATGATTAAGTCAAACTAAACAAATCAATCAATCTCTCCCGACCTCCGTCCTTCCCACTGTCTCACTCTCTTTCTTTCCCCCCTCTTGCTCTCACTCGTTCTCCCTCTCTCATATCGCTCATTCACTCTCTCTCTCTCTCTCTCTCTCTCTCTCTCTCTCTCTCTCTCTTTTTTTTCTCATTCTCCTCTATATTTATCATATTTATCTATCTATAATTTCATCTATTTGTCTATCTCGTTCGCTCTCTCACAAATTTTTATTAAACAAAACGCATCCATCGCAACACTAATTTCTTCGGTGATGTTTTGTTTAATAATTACTCCTTTATTTTTCTTAACTGTTCCACCATTCTTGAAATTATTATTACATATAATATTGATTTTACCTCAAAACAATTTGAAACTTTCTCACTCTCCTTACACTCGCATCTACATAATATATTAGCACAATGTTGTGTACGATATATTTAACCAGTTGGCAAGTATTAATAAGGAATGAAACCAGCTGGTGCCAATTGCATATTTTTTGTATTTGCTTTATATTTTAATAAGTTTTACGCTAAAAAAAAGGTTTCAGAGATCAATTGAGTGAAGGTCGTTGTAGAAGTATGTCACCAGATCGAGTACCTCTGAAGAGACGGTTTCGATTCCCATTCAGAAGCCAGATTCAGTAGTTCAGGACAGCACGCGCATTCTGTGCACGATCAGGAAAAACTTTCGGTTTGTTTGTGTCGGTGGATTTTGTTGAATAGAGATCCGCTGCACCTCCCCGACGATCAAAGGTTCCACCGAGTCGCCAACACCAGAAGTCAACCAGTCGCAAGAAGTCGACAATCGTACAAACACAAACGAAGTCATGTTGAAGGCCGTACGAAGCAGCATAATCAAGAGACATTTCACTCTTCCGGCGCCCCAGACTCAACCTAAAATACAGCACACTCAGGTGATTATGTATATATTTTTTTAATCGTTTCTAACGTTAATGCGACGAATGAGATAACATAATTAAATTAGCCTACATAATGAGTCTTCTTTCAACCGGCTATCATTGTTTGGCTCGATATGCTTGGCTAATCGTCTTAATTGTTTTCCCCGTTATGCCCAGTTTGTTAACCATTAATTAAAAAAAAAATATGCTAATTACAATTCCACGAATGCTAAAACCGCCCTTTAGTATAATTTTCTTTAAATATGTCACAATTTTTGTAACAATATAGCCGTTAAATTAAATCATGCCAGCTATTCTTTTGAATATGTCTATTGTTAATGATCAGTCATTATGGCATTACCTGATCAAACCTCTTTTGTGTAAAATACAATTTTACATGACCATGAAGTAATACTGTCTATATTCTATTTTCTTTTTAAATTAACGATTTTACTATAAAAGGGGGCATAAATTATATTTTTTCTGTTTCATTTGTTACTCTTATGAATATAAATAATTTTAAGTATGGTTTTTTTTGTTATTTCTTATTACTTGGGGGTCACTTTAGGGAGAAGGAAAAATCCCTGATTCAGAGAAATAAATGTTGCCAAAAATTTAAGACATGCCATTATATTATTTACTTTGTTTCACTCTTTTGAATATGGCTCATAATTTTTATTGACGAATCTCTGGCATTACAATTTGGTTTTATTGTATTATTAATATTAACTGATGCATTTTAAATTTTTTTTTTGTATTATACTTTTGAATGTTAATAATTTTACTAAAGAGATTTGGACACATTGCTGATTGCAGTTGTCACTCTTTTCAATAAGTCATTATATCTTTTGTTCTATTACACTTTTGAATATGTTTATAATCTTCATTAACGAATCCAAGGCATTTTAAATTGATTTTTTTATTATGCTTTTGAATGGTAATAATTTGACTAAAGGAATTTGGACCCAATGTGTCAATGATTGCAGTTGTCACTCTTTTCAATAAGTCATTACTTCTTTTGTTGTACTACACTTTTGAATATGATTTATAATTTTTTTTAACGAATCCAAGGCATTTTAAATATATTTTTTTTTATTACACTTTTCAATGTTAATAAATTTACTACAGAAATTTAGACGAAATGTGTCGCTGATTGCAGTTGTCACCCCTTTCAATAAGTCATTATTTCTTTTGTTGTATTGCACTTTTGAATATGGATCATAATTTTTATTAACGAATCTAAGGCATTACAATTTGATTTTATTGTATTATACTTTTGAATGGCAATAATTTCTTTTCTTTTATTACACTTTTGAATACAATCCATAATTTTTATTAATAAATTTAAGGCATTTAATTTTTTTTATATATTACGTTTTATATATTCCTTCTTAGAATATTAAACATTTTTCTCATACTTTGCACAAACGTGTTGTTGAGTGTACTCATTGTGCTCTTTTAAATATGTCATTACTTATTTATATTGTAATTTTTATTCATAATTTTTTTCGCAAATCTAAGGTATTATAAGTTGATTTTTTATGTATTGTACTTTTGAATGTTGATAAAGAATTTTACTTAACAAATTTGAAGTAAATAAGTTGCTGATCGCAGCCATTACTCTTTCTCTCTTTTAAATAAGTCATTATTTCTTTTGTTTTATTACACTTTTGAATATGGTTCATAATTTTTACTAACAAATTAAAGGATTTAATATACATTTTTTATATTACTGATTAGAACATTAAACCTTTTACTCATACTTGAGGAAAATGTTGTTCAGTGTAATCATTGCACTCTTTTGAATAGGTCATTACTTATTTATTTTGTCTTATTACTCTTTTAAATGTAGCTCATAATTTTTAATAGGGAGGAATAATAGAATCTAGGGTATTTCAAATTGATTTTTGTATTATATTTTGTCATTTTAATCATTTTACTAATGAAATTTGTGCAAATGTGTCATTGATTGTCATTATTACTCCTATAAATAAGTCATTACTTCTTTCGCTTTATTACACTTTTGTATATGGTTCATAATTTTTACTAACAAGTTAAGCTAAATAAAATTATTTTTTTATATTGCACTTATTTATATTGAATATCAACATTGTGATTTTGTGAATAAGTCATTACTTCTTTTGTTTTATTACAATTTGGAATATGGTTCATAATTTTTACTAGCAAATATAGGCATTTAAATTTTATTTTTTATGTTACTGTTTAGAATAACAATCATTTTACTAATGACACTTGAAACAAATATGTCACTGAATGTAATCATTGATTTCTTTTGAATAAGTTATTACTTCTTTCGTTTAATTATACTTGAATAATTTTGATTGGTGACTTGTTTTATAATTTTTATTAACAAATCTAAGAAATTGCAAACTCATTTTTATATAATCTTTAGAATATTAAACACTTTACTTTTGAAATTATCAGCAGATGTGTGTTGATGTAGTAGTCACTCTTTTGAATACATCATTAATTAATGAATTTGTTTCATTACTTTTTCAAATATGGTTCATAATTTTTATTAACAAATCAAGGGCATTTCAAATTGATTTTATTATACTTTGTAATGTTAATCAATTTACTAATGAAATATGTGCGGATGTGTCATTGATTGTCATCATTACTCTTTCAAATAAGTCATTACTTCTTTCATTTTATTACACTTTTGGAAATGCTTCATAATTACCAACAAATTTAAGGCATTTAAAATGAATAGTTTAGATTTCTTTTGAATAAGTTATTACTTCTTTTGTTTTATTACATGTGAATATGATAACAAATTTAACAACTAAAGAAGTTAAAATAAACTCACTTAATTTAGGGTTAACAACCATATTTGTAGACAAGAAAATATATACAAAAATGTAAATATTTAGCTAATTATAAATAATTGCGAAATGACATTACTTTTATTGCCCAACCAATACTATTCAATTATTGATAACAGTGCTTTACAATGTGACTTTTAGGAAAGTTTTATGTTAAATGTTAATATAAAACAGGCCTTGTTTATCTTGCCTTTTTTGCTTAGTTTTCAACAAATTGTTGCAAAACAAAATGTATTTCTTAACAAAATGACTCGGTTTTCTCATAAGAAGGAATTGTTGCATTCCACACAAAGGATGTTTTTCCCTTTTTATCCTTTGTGCTTAGTTGTGATTCATTTGATCCTCGACTAGCTTCCTTTGATATGTTAATTTAATCCTTTAAAGCTCTTAAGAGCTGGTGCTTTATAAGGAAATCGCTATTTTTCGTCGAAAAAGTATCGGTTTCCCTTCCCTTTCCTTCTGTCCTTGGATTACAACCAGTTTAAACTACTTTCTTTCAAGGCATTGGGTTTGTTCTTTGTTTTTTTAATTTATAACCATTTCCGCCTAAATTTTGGTGTGCTTGAAATGTTTATTTAACTTTATACAAATTTAAACTTTTGCATATTAAAATATAATAATATTTTACATTTCAATCAGTTTTAAATTTATATAAGGAAAAAATACATTGGAAAATAAAATAAAAAAGATATTTTTAAGCTCTCAATTGTTAAGGTAATAGATAAGGATAATGGTTGTAATAGTTGTTGAATCAGGGGTCATGTGTAAATTACCTGGGTTAACGCTTATCTTGTGTTTGCCCAGTGATAAAAATAGGATAAAAACCACCTATAGCCTGAATATTTCGTTGTTATGCTTTCTTCTTACATATTCACTTTATTATTAGATTTATTAGTGACATGAGTTGGATCCAATTTTTGTTTATTCTCTCAAGACTCAAATATTAAGATTATTATCCTATGGGTTACCAAAGATCATGGTGTACGAAGTATGGAGGAAAGGGTTATTTTGGGCTTCAGCATGGATAACTTTACCACAAAAATGTTGTTAATACTATTGACACTTGTTTCGATTTTAGTGACCCCAAAAAAGTCTTAAGTCAGTCTTCATTCCTTGATAAGAGCTGTAAAGGGTTCTGTTTTTAAAGGTTTTGATCAATTCAGGCCCTGATGATGTGACTGTATGTTGCGAAAGCTCGGCGAATTGTTTGCATAAGTTTGTAAC
Source organism: Cimex lectularius (assembly GCF_000648675.2). Taxonomy (NCBI): domain Eukaryota; kingdom Metazoa; phylum Arthropoda; class Insecta; order Hemiptera; family Cimicidae; genus Cimex; species Cimex lectularius. The sequence goes on along the minus strand of NW_019392772.1, from coordinate 782,243 downwards.
TTCGTTCAAGACCATAAACCTGTTCCTCTTCAACAATGTAAAGGGTTCATCAGGAAAGGATGTACTGTCCAGGGATGTGAACTCTCATCGTTGTATGCTGTGCATAGAACTTAACCCAAATGTGGATGAAAATAAGTAAAGTCTGAAAACAAGTTCTATTTGGATGATTACTAAAGTTAAGGGGAGGACAGCTAAACCTGTATATCAAACAGGAAGACCTCTTTGAATCTAAAAAGACACTTTCCACTTCAATTTGATTTGCCCTATCCTTTCATATTACAGAAAGTAATTCTTCGGACTCAGTGTATTGTCTAGGCAGAACTTCCTCATAAGTGTGCTGGATTTGCTCAGGCGCACTGGTTGAATACACCAAGCTGGTGAGCTTGGATTTACAGAAAAGATCTGGTACATGAATTTAATTTTTAAGGAAAGCAAACAAGGGATATATTTTTGCCCTTTTTTGTTGTACTGCTGTAGACCATACATCATTTGTTTGTTTTGGAAAGATTTTTCTTTTAATCTATTTTTTTTTCTTGCAATTATTATATATGTATATGTGTAAATACAATAAATATATGTGTGTGAGTGTGTGTAATTCTATATACACTATAATTCTATATATACAAGTATATATACATTGACAAACAAATTTAATGCACCACTCAATTGATTTAGTTTAAAGTTAAGTCCATTATCTTTCTATGTTAGTTACATTTAATTAGGACCTATTGTAGTCAAAATAAACAGTAAATAATGCTTACAATTAATTAAGGTTTTTAGTTGAGATAGAAAAGTCAATGGCATGAGCGGGATTCGAGCCCATGATCTTCGGCTTGATACGCCGCTGCTCTACCACTTGAGCTATCGTGACACCAACTTCCCAAGTGGACCACGAAATTAGTGAATTTAATGATTAAAAATTAAAGCTCTCCGTGGCCATTTCATTTGTCATCGAGAATCCAACCCAATTACACGATATTTGAAAAATGGCAAAAAGGAGGGAAAATTCAAAAGGTTCGGTTGAGATGGGAAGTTGGTGTCCGAGTGGATCGAGGTCACGATAGCTCAAGTGGTAGAGCAGCGGCATATCAAGACAAAGATCGTGGGTTCGAATCCCGCTCGTGCCATTGACTTTTTTATCTCAACTAAAAACCTTAATTAATTGTAATATATTAATTGGTCAAGTGGACCACAAAATTAGTGAATTTAAGGAAGTAAATAATGCTTTGTTTTCTTCTTTTATTTTCTTTTGTATTGATTAACAAAACATAGCATTATGCTCTTCCATTCTGCTATGCTTAAAGATTGTTTTATCAATCAGTAAACCATGTAAACAAGAATGCATTTGCTAAGGCCATCTTCTGGCAGACGGAATTTTCATGTTGTATTGTTTATTTATTTCTTTTCATATAATGTAATGTTCAATAACTTTTTTGATAAAATTCTGAAAGTTTATATGGACTTCCATTTTCCATCAATGATGATCTATGACATGTTAGATGACCACCGGATAGCAAAAAAAATGGATATATTTTTTGAAAACCATCGAGTTGTGTGTAGAAATGGAAAAGAAAGATTTTAAAAACAAAAATGGAGAGTTTCTTTAACTTTTAATATCCAATCAAAGATATTGTCAATATTTTTAAATTTATTTTGCCTGTCATCACACTTATCTAATATACTACTATTATACAATTTTTAAGTGTTTTAACATATATAATTAATTGTACATTGTATCATTTTCAGCTGTTTATCAACAACCAATGGGTTCCATCTGCGAGCAAAGAAGTATTTCCTGTTTTGAACCCAACAACAGGAGAAACAATTACTCAAGTGGCCAAGGGTAACAAGGTAATAAACAAGTAACTTTTGAAGTTTATTGAAATGATAATCTAAATTGAATATTTTCTACCAGCCCCATAAAAAACCGATGTATGTATGTAATAAAATGATGTTAAAATTTTAGGATGATGTTGATATGGCAGTGGATGCGGCCAGAAAAGCCTTTGCCAGGGGATCACCATGGCGTACGATGAATGCATCTCAACGTGGTGCTATTTTGCACCGGTTGGCAGATCTCATGGAAAAAGACCACGTTTATTTGGCTGTTAGTATATCTAAAACTGTTTTATATCCCCCTACTGAAAATCAGAAAATTAATCAAAATATTTTCAATTTATATGAGTAAAATAAAAACACGTAAATTATTAATTATTTTACTTTTCTGGTAAGGAAGGTGGCTTCAAATGTACATTGTAACAAATGTCCTTGTGCATAAAAACAGATTTATTAAAAACTATTCAAAACACAAATTATATATTTACCCATCCAGAATACAAAATATATATTTATTTATTCTATTTATCCAGCAATTCAATTTTGCACCTATTCCACTCCTTCTACACACCTTCAATTTATGACAAATACAGGCTCCTTGCATCTTAATTAAAAAAAAAAAAAAATGTTGACCAGGAAAAGCCATATTCAAATGGCATGATGTTAGGGTTATAAGCAGGGAGAGATAAGGCACCGACTTTCATTCCTACTAAGACAATAATGTGCAGATTTGCAAACTGGTGCAAAGTACTTAGAACATGTAAACAATGATCTAATCAAAACAGTCAAACAAAAATTAATACTTGATGCTGATTTAGTAATAATTTCATGCACAAAGACTTGTGTGACATCATAGTAATAAATTTAATTAACCTACCATAAATATTGTAATTATACATTTGGGAAAGTACATTTCAGCATATTATGCCTGATTTCATATTCTGGTATACCATGTGTGGACAATATTCATTGAGTAATTGTTTCATCTTATTATTATTTTTATGTTTCAGAGCCTGGAAACGTTAGATAATGGGAAACCTTATGTCATGGCGTATTCAAGTGATATTCCATCTGCGGTTTCAGTTCTCCGGTATTACGCAGGTTGGGCTGACAAAATTCATGGAAAGACCATTCCATGCGATGGTAACTTTTTCTCTTACACACGTCATGAGCCAGTTGGCGTCTGTGGCCAGATCATTCCCTGGAACTTTCCATTGTTGATGTGGGCTTGGAAAATCGCTCCGGCCCTTGCTACTGGAAACACCGTAGTACTTAAACCAGCTGAGCAAACTCCTCTCACCGCTTTAAGAGCTGCTGAGCTTTGCAAATTAGCTGGTCTGCCTGATGGTGTTGTCAACATTGTGACTGGTTTCGGTGACACTGGAGCTGCAGTAGCTAATCATAAGGATGTCGATAAAGTTGCATTTACTGGATCAACTGAAGTAAGAAAATTCTTTGTAAGCCGTTGTGTATTGAATTAACTTTTTTTATTTATTTTTAGGTTGGAAAATTAATTCTTCAGGCTTCAGGAAATACCAATCTTAAAAAAATCACACTCGAGCTTGGAGGAAAATCACCAAATATAATAATGGACGATGCTGATATGGACCAAGCGGTCGAAGGCGCTCACTTTGGCACATTTTTCAACATGGGCCAGTGCTGCTGTGCTGGAACGAGGGTTTATGTTCATGAAAAAGTGTATGATGAATTTATTGAAAAGAGCAAGAAGAAGGCAATGGAAAGGGTAGTTGGCAACCCGTTTGACCCACAGACCGAACATGGACCTCAAATTGACGAAGAACAAATGAATAAAATCCTCTCATACATTGAAAGTGGGAAAAAACAAGGTGCAAACCTCGTCACTGGAGGTGAACGTGTAGGCACCAAGGGATATTTCATCCAACCGACAATATTCTCAAATGTAAAAGACGACATGGTTATTGCGCGGGAAGAAGTACGGCATTTAGCTTAAATTCAATACATATATTCCAAATAACATTTTTCTTTTTTAGATTTTTGGACCGGTTCAACAAGTTTTGAAGTTTAAAGACGTAGAAGAAGTGATTGACAGGGCTAATGACTCTAATTATGGACTTGCTGCGGCAGTATTTTCAAAAAATGTCGACACTGTAAATAAAGTCAGTCAAGCACTCAGAGCAGGAACTGTTTGGTAAACAAAAATCAACGTATAATCAATAAATATTTTAAAATCTTTACAAAATAGGAATCAAATAAAAAATTGTTATTTGTGGATCCAGTTTAGATAATGTATCTAGTAATATGCTTTTAACAAAATATGTTTGATATTTCTGATAATTGATCAGTTACATCATATCCCCCCCGAACTATGGGGGGGATATAGCCATTTCGCAGTAAAAAGCTTAAAAAACAATTTCCAATTAAAATAGAGCAATCCATGTATTTTACATAAAAATATGAAGTACAGTAGCCGAAATGTAAACCAGAAAACTTCTAATTTTTATATGATTAGCTAGCTTTGTTGTCTTTCAGTTGGACACTAACAACTGTGCTCATGAATTTAGATTTGGATTTAATTAATTTAATTAGCAGCTACATTTCGCAATAACACACCATTTTTTTAACTTGAAATCATTTCAGTAGAGCCGAGTTTGGTTAAAAATGGTTCTATTGAAGTTGACAGTGTTTTTACATCTAATTATTTTCTTCTAGGGTAAATTGTTACAACGTCTTAACTCCACAAGCACCGTTCGGAGGTTACAAGATGTCTGGCCATGGCAGGGAACTGGGAGAATATGGGCTTTCCGCTTACACTGAAGTGAAAACGACTTTTGTCAGCATGGATCAGAAAAATTCATAAATTAAAATTAAACAACCCCCACGTTCCAAACTAAAATCAAAAGCACCAAAATCAAAACTTAATTTTGTATTCTATTGAACTTGGGAAAATAACAAATACTATATTTTTGTGTTATCGTTTATAACGCCTTTGAAAATAAATAATGTTTGCTTTTCAATGTTTGTGCTGATTTCAATTGACCTATTTGATAGCCAAGAAAGATAGAAGAAAAATACTTCCAAGTTGGATGAAAGAGAGAAAAAGGGAGACATTCTGAGATGAACCACTGCCGACTAGTGTCATCTTTTTGTTAATTTGCAAATAATATGAANATTATTATATAAATAATAAATATAATAAATTCTTTCTTAGTATTATTCTCTTATTACTAAATTTAGTGGCCAAGAATTTGTTTTTTTATGGCATTGATGGTCAGCTATTGTGACCTTGCCCACGACTAATTCTACTGTCTATTTTGCGACGCTTTCACTCTTAAATTGTGAAATTACCCCTTGAGTCTGGGTGACGATGATTTGTAATGTTTTGTTCTATCAGATGCATTTCACTTTGTCACCATCTTCTGTGCTGGGTTTAAAAATAATTTTAAAAAATACTAAAAAGTTTTAGAAACATTAAATGAATTAAAAAAAAAAAATTGGGAGTGCAGTAGCCAAGTGATAAGCATGATAGACTCTCGGTTTGTAGAACCTGTGGTCATGTGTTCAATTCCCATCGTCGCCCCTGGTCCTTTTTTCACACAACCTGCAAGCTCAGAAAAGGCCATTAAAAACAAATATAGATAATACTGTTTGGTCAATTATTATTATTCACTATTATACCCCACACCCTAGGGACAACATGTACGGGATGTTTGAATTTAAATAAAACTTCTAGATATCTGGAAAAAATCTGAATACCAAAAAAGTAGAAAAAAGGAAAATACAAATATTAATTATTAACTGCAAACTATTACTGCTAGTATACAGCTGTATTTAGAACACAAGAAGGTAGCAGGCTGGAGAGTGATCCCGGAACCAAATACTCAGAGCACTTGTGAAAGTACACCAGCATCTATCAAGCCGAAATCAGTGCAGTTGAGAGAAGAACTCAGTTAAATTTTAATAAAGGATACAAAAACAAGGACAGCTATCTAATGTCGGATAGCCAGCCATTAGTGCATTAAATTCAATTGTTATTAGCTGGTGCTGGGTACATAAAACAAGGTTACTGGGTCCCAAGCCGTTTATCTTGTGTGGGTTGGTATTGTCAACGTTTTGCCTTAGTAATTTTCCAATTATTTTCTTCATCTTCAGTGCTGTTTTAATTCCTGATTTGTTAGTTTGTTCATTCCTTCTGTATGTGAATGTGGTCCATTTAGTGGCAGTTTTCATATGTACATTTTGATTATTCATTTGTCAAAGCTGTCAAAGGCTTTTTATTATAGGATTGGGTAAAGCAGAGATGTTTGCTTAGTCCTATTCTCTTCTCGATATTTTTAAACAATCTAGAAGCTAATTTAACAGACAAACTAATCATCGATAATTGTAAAATAAAAACATTGATTTTCACTGATGACATTGTGATGGCATCGTCATCTTCCTCATATGCACTCTCTTTATGTTACTAGATTTAGAAGAATATTACAAAAAAATGTAATTTGAGGGTCAATTTAAATAAATTGCAAATCACGGTGGGTAGAAGAGGGGGAAATTTCGGTATACAGATCAATGCTTTATTTAACTTTAAATTTAATTATTGATAAATCGTGAGATGCGGTCAGGTGTGATGTAGGTTTCAGAAAAACATTTTCTTTATCGTGCCAACGTTTCGATCTTTATTGAGATCATCTTCAGGGCCTAGGAATTACAAACATTGTTTACATTTAACAAATACATGTAGAATGTGGAAAAAACTGAATTTATACCATGTAAAATATATTTTTTATATTCAATCAAAGTATTTCTGCTCACTCAAAGTGTTTGTCTTCTGTGTAATTGTGCCATCGTTGCGTGTCGTGTTGAGAATGCCAGTGAGATATTGCTGTTTTATGTTTATATATGTTAGATTTTGAAGGGGTGGGGAAGGAAGTCGGTATAGAAAAGACATTTTTGTATAAGGCTATAATGTATTGTTTTGTATAACACTTTGAGTGAGTAGAAATACTTTGATTGAATATAAAAAATATATTTTGCATTGTATAAATTCACTTTTTCCACATTCCATGTATTTGTTAAATGTAAACAATGTTTGTAAATCTCAGGCCCTGCAGATGCTCTCAATAAAGATCGAAACTTTGGCACGATAAAGAAAATGTTTTTCTGAAACCTACATCGCACCAGACCGCATCTCACGATTTATGAATAATTATCGATTAACGGTCACTAATTACCACACTTTTAATTAATAATTAAGGCTACAATTTTAATTGTAATAGAAAATAAAAATTGTTGGACTTAATTAAATGGAGGTAATGATTTTGTCTTGGCTCTAACACTCTTCACATTCACGCTAATAAGTACTTTCAGTGTTAGTATACAAAAACACACAAGACGAGATATCTGTAAAGTACTATGAACCTATCCTTCATATTCTTAAATATATTCAAGTATTTTATTTTATTAATGTGCTATTGTAATTAATATTTTTATTAGTTTTGTTACTTTTATCAAAACTAGAAAAGAAAAGTCCAACTTTCAATTTTATTTTGGCTAAAAAAAAAACATTGAATTTTTCAAAAAGTTTAAAATGTGTAATAAAACTAAATTTTCAGCCCGTTGGAACAAATCACGATACTGCTTGGCAAATTTCATAACAATTTCTTCATTCACTAAGGTTTCTCTAGTGGTATACTCTTTTATTTACTTACATGAAACCAAAACTAATTTTATGCTTTTGTGCTAAATAAAAAAAAAAGTGGTGACGGAGTTAATGCAGTAATTCAGCTTTTTGTCCTGGGCAAAATTTATTTCTCAAATTTTACCTAATAAAAAAAGCATAAAAAGAAAGAAAAATGAAACAAATCACATAAAAATACAAACGACAATAATTATAGCGAACAGCCAAAGCGTAAAAATTGGACAAAATATCTACGATAAACACAGACAAAAAAAATAACAGTACAGAAGTTGTAAAACCCAACTTTCACCAAATAAAAAAAAAAAAAAAAAAAATTAAAAATTAACGTAATTTGATTGTTCATGATTTTCACGTCTCTTTTTTATGTGTTCTGTTTGATTTCGACGTTGAACTTTTCTGTTTTTGTGTTTTTTTATTAGGTTAAAGTTGGGTTTTTCAATTTTTGTATTGTTTCTTTTTCCTTTTGACTGTGTTTAATGTAGATGTTTTGTTTCATTTTCATGCTTTGTTGTTCGCTATGTTCATTGTCTCTTTTTTATGTGTTTTGTTTCATATGATTTCACTCCGTCACCACTTTTTTACCATTTAGCATAAGACAAAACGAAAATCTTTTTTCAGAGGTCGTTAATCACCGATGTCTGCTTGTTCTGTTGTAAGAGGTTAATTTTGTAAGATCGGAAATGGATTTAAGTTCAAACTGTACTACATGAAATGGAATAATTTACAATGTAACTGTTTTGGTACATCGTATTGTCGTTTAACAGGTATAAATAAATAAATGCACTAACTATTTTTGGAATTGGTTACAACAAAAGTTTGAATAATCTTGAAAAATGATTTACCAACAGCATAAATGAAAGAATCATTGATACAGGGTGAGATAGGAATTAAATACCCAGGTAATAATATATTGGCGAGTGGATTGCTGAAAAGAACTGCTTTTATCGTTTTATATTTCACGGTCTGAAGCTAATGGCGGTAGCTCTGATATCCTATCTTGACTTGGACTACTAATGGATGTTGTAATGGCCGTGATCTCTGCTTTCTCCACATGGCCAAACGGACTGGCCGACGTGATTTCCATTGTTATTATAGAAAAGCAAAAATCCACCAGGTAAAATTGCTTTTCGATGCCATTAGTTTATAAAAGCTTTCTAAAATTTAAAAGTTCTCGATTGACCCTACGAATGTATTATCCTCTACGAACACAACCAGGATTATACTCCTGAATTACTGTGAGACTTAGAAATGGAAAATTAACTTTTTTTTTTAAAGGGCAGGAATTAAATATTAAATAACAGATAACTATGTATGCATGCACAATAGACCAATACTGGTCGCGGTGCACAGGGCGTATAGTCGCCGACTCCTATATAATATAATAATCTAATCTAACTTTATATGTTGTTTATTATTTTAATAATAATAAAAAATCCATTATATGTAGTGGTCTATTGACCAAATTACTTTTTTTTCAATTCTTAATCTTTTTATGTAAGGTTAGCCGAAGATCGTGGGTTCAAATCCCGCTCTTGACACTGACTTTTTCATTTCAACCAAAACCTCACATAAAAAGGTTAAGTAATTGAAAAAATTAATTAAAAAAATGTGGAAATAGCATTACAAAAAATTATTTAAATAATCAATAAGCGATCAATTTTTTAAACAAACAGTACAGAGACAGAGTTTATTGTTTTCTGAGCTAATTATCAATTATTGGTTTATGGGCAAATGTTCAAAAATTTAACACTGAAAAACAGATAAATTTTATGTTTGACAAATTAACTCGTTCTCAATGTTTATTACAGGAAATTAGTTATTGTTTAAAATAATTGTCAAATAGCGCAACAAGAAAAGTTGAACGGTTAAGTTGTTCACTCATTAAATAAGTATCTGGCTAACTTAAGGCCTTTTTTCTCAATCAATTCAAAAGAATAAATAAAAGAAATTTGTTAAGTATTTTGTTTCTCACATATATTTTTTTTTGTCTTTTATTCCAAATATGAAGTGACTAACTAAAAAACAATCATTAGATCCTGATTGGGTCAATTAGTCATTAAGACTTTCACCTACCCACTTTCTTGTTTATTGTGTTATTTTTTCTATTTAAAAAAGATGATAATATAAATAAATAAAAATACATATTAATAGATCGAAAAAAGGTTAAAAGTTTATTTATTATTTTAACTTAATAATTAAGTAATCCAATGACTAACTCAGTACACAGTTCTGAATAATTTTAAAAAGACAGTTTTAACTTTATTATGAACTGTATTTACTTAATATACACTTCACTAACTTTTTCGCCTTTTTTTCTCAGTCATTTACTGACTCATCATATTGAAAATGTTATCAAAATTATTATGTTTTTAAAATTTCATTGTGCAAGGCAAAAAAAATTTTTGCGCTTACTCACTCACTTTTATCTTCACTCATTTACCATCTAATTCAGTTGAAAATAATACAAAACAGTTGTCAATATATTTACTCAATAATTCACGCTAATTCCCTTTCTTCCAAGTATTAACTGACTCATCCCGTTAAAAGTATGATAACTTTTTTTTACTATTTACTCCACAATTCATATAACTCACTCATTTTCCTCCTCATTCATTTACTAATTATGTTGAAAATAATTTAAAAAAGGTTAATTTATTTATATATTTCACTCCTTACAAATAATTACTGAAATGGTGTTTACTCAATAATTAATAAATAAAAAATCAATTATAAAGTAAATAAATATCTAAATCAATAAAATAATTAATGTACTGCAACATCAAAAGTTAAAAAATTGCAATTTACTCAATAATTTAACTAATTTATTAACCAATAAACTAATCAACTCACGAACGCTATTACTCAGTTTATAATAATCTAAAAAATATATAGTTAACCGTAGCTAGAAGTGAGCTTTAATTTACCTCAATAATTTACTCTTTAACTCAACTACTTTCTTTCTTCTTTTATTTAGTGACTCATTCTGTAGAAAATAATTATGGTCTTTCCTCACACCCCCTTCAATACCCACACTACTCAAAATATTTCTTCGTCTCTGATTTACTCATCATTAATTTATTGATTATTCTATAGTTTACGTACTTACACTGTTTCACTCGTTAAGTGGCCCATCCTTTTGAAAAGAATGTAAAAACTCTTGTTATTAACTCAATAATTCACTCCCTAACGTGCATACTTTCTTTTTCACTCATTATGTTACTTTAATTTGTTGATTATTCAGTAGTCTACGTACTTACACACTTTTTCCCTTTTTATCGCTAATGACCACAAGAAGGACCTTAGGCAAATCTTGCGGACTAAAACCGAAAATGGCTTATAGACGGCAGTAATAAGACCCAGAATAACCTATGGATCACTCATCTGGTGGAACAAAGCTCAACAAAAAGTAGCTACCCAAACATTAGGCAGCATACAAAGACTAGCAAGACGACAAGGCGTGAGAACAACCCCTACAAACGCATTAGAAACCTTGCTAAACCTACATCCACTAGAAATATTCATACAAGGAGAGGCAAGGAAAAGCTCATTTAGGCTCCAGAAACAATTAAATTGGATAGGAACTAAACAATTCGGGCATACAACCATAATCAACATAATCAGACACCCATTATTAGAAATGGGGACTGACTACATGATCCCGGAAACAATCTTCACAACTTCCTATAAAGTCTCAACAGTCTATAAAGGAGAGGAAGAACACAGGAGAGCATCAGATATAATGATATGGTACACAGATGGCTCCAAAACAAAAGAGGGAACCGGATCAGGGTTCTGTACAAAATATGAGCAATCAAACTCATTAGGGAAGTACACTTCGGTCTTTCAAGCNAGAATCGGACCATGGACAATATGAACTTTTTTGTTCATTTTAGGGTGAAGAATCTACTGGAGAAGTTTGTAGCACGAGTAGCAATTCACCCTGTATAGAATCCTACATCGCAGAATGGATCCAAACATAAAAAAAAACGAGAAGTGGATAAACTCTAGCGGTGCTAGACATAGTAAACTTATGATGAAACAACCCTCACCAAGATTGGAAAAACACTGCTGCAATTGGAGAGGACCAGAGAATTGGAGAGTGGTAGGACTACTAACCGGTCACTGGTATCTGAGAAAACATCTACACAACATGGGTATCTACAGCGATGATCCCATTTGCAGATTATGTAATGAGGAGGAGGAAACAGCCACTTATATCATTTTCGAATGCGAAGCAACAGCTCAATGGAGGTTTAACCTAACGTACGGAAAAGACTTAGGGAATCAAATTGCAGCAACAACAGTCAATGACCTGATACTTCTAAGAAGAAAGATTGAGTCTATTGCACCGAACTAAGGAACTAGGACGGTACAATAAGCTAGAAGGCTGCAGTGCGTGGGGAATACAAACCCGCTTCCTAGTATCCTTTCCACCATACCATACACACTTTTTCACTCGTTTAATGGCTCATCCTGTTAAAAATAATCTAACAACACTTGTTATTAACTCAATAATTCACTCCCTACTTTACTTAATTTTTATTTTACTTATTACTTAATAATTCACTTATTTAGTTAATAATTCACCATCTTTTTCACTCATTATGTTACTCATTGCGATGATCATCCTCTAAAAAGCGTTGTTATTTACTCAACAACTCACGCCAAAACTTCTGGTCGCCACCAAAACTTCTGGTCGCCACCAAATCCGGTCAACACTTGTTTACCAATTCATTCTTAACGTACTGATTATTTACTCAATAATACACTAGCAAATTCACGAACTTTGTTTCACTGATTGATGATGACAACTCATCTTGTAGAACATAAATTCATAATTGTTTTGTATTTAGCAAATAACACTCACTCATTTTCTTCTACACTTGTTTCATGTGATGTTAATGTGTTTGATTCCTATTAAAAGAACTTGAAACTGTTTTTTAACTACTCACTACTCAATAATTCAGACACTTACTCCTCACATTTTCCTCACGTATTTATTTACTCATTTCGTTGAAAATAATCTAAATTCTGTTATCATTTGCTCGCTCACTTTCTTCGTAACTTATTTACTTACCCATTCTGTTAAAAAGAAACTATAAACGGTACTAATTCACTCACTAACTAATTACTTTTCTTTGGCCCTACTTAACTGATGTATTATTTGTATCAAATTAACCTGTATTATTGTTTCTCACACAATAACTTCAGCTAAATGTGACAAATAATTTATGAGAAGAATAATAGCTATATATAATATTTACTACCACGTTTATTCGATCGTAAATAATCTCAATTTTTGCTTACAAGTAAGTATCAAATCATTTTGCAAAGAAAAATGTTAATAACATTTACTACTTTCTTGATAAGGAGATTTTAATTCACTCACTAGTTCCTTGAACTATACATTTTCTCAATCAGTATCACAATTAATCCGTTCAAAAATTTAAAACGGGAAAAATTAGATTAGTTTGTTTTCGCTCATTAATTCCACTGATTATTTTATTTGTTCATTTCGTAAAAAATAAATCTAAAATGCCTTTAGCCTACATTTCTAAAGGGAAATGTTCACTTTAAAAGAAAGCTTAAGAAGAATGCCATTTTTATGTCTAGATTAAACAGAGGCAAAACGGCTTGTTTCAGAGAAGATATTTCGACATATAAAAATAATTATTTGGTCTTCCATAAATCAGCGTGACATAAATCCCACCTCGGCTCCTGTTGATGGCCCTGTTATTATTATACAAGAGGTACCGTATCTCGAGGTACAGTCGTCAAGGTCCTCTCTATTAACCCGCCGTTATCTTAAGTGGTCCTCTGTTTCTAATGGCCGAACACTTACGACCCCGTCTATCGTAAATCCAAGATAAAGACGGACTTATAAAGTGCCAACTTGAACCCTTTTTTAAAACAATTGAATCCACTTTATAATCGGAATGAAAAACATAGATCAGTGGAAAAGAATTTTCAAATCTTTAAATGGAAATAATCTTCAACACAAAAATCATACAAAGATGAGTAGCAAACATTGAATAAGAGTTGTATACATTTTTAAATAAATAAATTTTCATAAATATAAGGGTTAATTTAGTTTGTAAAATATTCGAACAATTCTAAAATGTATTCAGATTTGGGAAATTTTGTAGGTTCGGTTTTACAATCCTGGTATCTAATTTTTTTTATTTTGCTGAAACAAAACAAAAAGGCTTAGATATTGGTCAAATTGATAAAGAACACAGTGCTATAACGAATCCAGGTGTCCGTTTTGGAGGAATAAATGTTTTCAACGGGCCATTAGCATGCCGTCCGCCACCTCTCTCCTATCTGCCGATTGCTTTTATAACTCCGGCTCGTGCTAAACGGACGGACTGCCGTTAACGTCCATTAGCTAGTTATTTTAGTTTTTCTGCCCGGATGGGCAATTCATCAATTATCGTCGATTTCAATAGATTCCTCGTGGAATTCGATTATCCTCTAATGCCCATTAAAGAACCGCATAGCTAGGATTTCAAAGCTAATAACCAGAAGATCCTTTAAGGTAGGATCGTAATTTCAAGAACGTTAATTTACCGTTTATCCCAAAAACGCAAAAGCATATTTTTTCTTCAACATTTCCAAATCTACTAGTACTTATACTACTTAGTACTTAACAAATACTTGAAAACGTACTGGGTTTTATATTTGTAATTATAGTCACTTTTGCTATTTTTTTTAAATGTATGTGTGTAGATAAAACATTGGATGTCAAATATTTATTATATATACATATGTGTGTATGTGCAATGTATATTTTTTATACTTACATTCACACACATAACGTGAATAAAGTAATGAATCAATCAACATTAAATATAAAACCAACTTCGATCGTAAAACCAACACATAGTTCAATAAAAGTATTTGGTAATATATACATAACTGTTAATAAAATAATAAAATAAATTTGCATTAAAATTTAAAGACAAGACAATCAGAAACTTGGTTCTCTTCTCTCTCTCACTCTCTCTCTCTCTCCCTCTCTCTCTCTCTCTCTCTCTCTCTCTCTCTCTCTCACCCTCTCTTTTTATAAAATATAGATAAAATCTGCAAAATTTTTTAACCCAATACCGAAACATATTACAAGTAAAAAGAATAAAATCATTTAAAGTAAAACTTGAAGAATACTTATTAACTAAATACTTTTCAATATAAGATTAAAAATTAGCACTTACCTTATTTAATATTTTCTTAGTTAACTTCACATTGTACACATTTACATTCACTTGTAAAACGATACTAGTCAACTTATTAGTTTTTTTATTATTTTATTTTATTTTGAAATCGTAATATTATGTTCCAATTCTATAAGGCTCCTAGTCTAGTTTTTAAGAATCGTACGAAAAATTCGTATCTAATTTTGGTTATTTATTTAACTTGTATTATACTTTCTTATTTATCTGTAATATTACTTAGCCAAACCCTATTTATTCTTGCGATGTTATTCAATAATAATAATATTCTCTGTATAAAAATATAACTTATTAATCCTTCAATTAATTACGGTTTTTAGTTGAGATAAAAAAGTCAGTGTCACGAGCGGGATTCGAACCCACGATCTTGGGTTAAATACGCCGCTGCTCTACCACTTGAGCTATCGTGAACTCGATCCACTCGGACACTAACTTCCTATCTCAACCCACCTTTTGAATTTTGCCTACTTTTTGCCATTTTTCAAATGTCGTGTAATCTATTTGATTCTCGGCGACAAATGAAATGGCCACGGAGAGCTTTAGTGAAGGTATACTTCGTTTTAACTTATTAAATTCACTAGTTTTCGTGGTCCGCTCGACCAAGTAATATCTTTTAATTAATTAAAGTTTTTAGTTAGTGTTTATACCTTCTCTAAAGGGTTAGATGGGAAGTTATTGTCCGAGTGGATCGAGGTCACGATAGCTCCAGTGGTAGAGCAGCGGCGTATCTAGCCGAAGGTCGTGGGTTCGAATCCCGCTCGTGACACTGACTTTTTTAACTCAACTAAAAACCTTAATTAATTGAAAGATATTAATTGGTCAAGCGGACCATGAAAACTAGTGAATTTAAAAACTTATTAATTTAACTTACTCTCAATTTAAACATTTAATTCATTAATTATTCAGAAATCGTGAGATGCGATCTGGTGTGATGTAGGTTTCAGAAAAACATTTTCTTTATCGTGCCAACGTTTCGATCTTTATTGAGCCCTGAAGATGATCTCAATAAAGATCGAAACGTTGGCATGATAAAGAAAATGTTTTTCTGAAACCTACATCACACCAGACCGCATCTCACGATTTCTGAATAATTATCGATTAATGGTCACTAATCACCACACATTTAATTCATTGTTGATTTTACAGTATTTATGTCTGATGCGACTATAAAAAAAATATTATTATTGAAATTACGTTAAGTGTAAGAAAGGTACTAGAGACTTAACATTTCAGTTAGCATTTGAATAAATAAATTGTTAATCAATCAATAATCTTTTCTCTCTCTCTCTCTCACTCTCTCTCTCTTTTTCTTTCGCTTATTCTTTTTATCTCTCTCCTGTTCTTTTTTTCTTTCTCAATTTAATCATTTATCAATTTTAAAAATTGAAGACTTTTGAAAGTACTTGATGTTAATTACCTTTCATGATGTAATAACAATAAAACAACCATTAAGACTTTAGGAAATTATAGCACCTAAGATCGTAACCAATATCACCATCACCCGTTCTAAATTTCAGATAGATTATCGTTATGCAGAACATATTCTCCATAACTCTTTCATTTCAAAAAACATACAATTGCATAATATTTTTTTCCAGTGAAAACAAACCATGTAACTCAATTTGAAAGCACATATCTCTTAATTCTTCGATAAATATGCGTCCGGCATGCAGAAAAAGACATGTCCCACCTAATTGGAGGGTGCAATTCATTAATTCTATAAAGGGAACGTGTAGGAGTGCTACCCGTTATGATAATTGGGCTTGAGCACAGTAGCAAGTATGTTCCTGTTCCGATGCATATTGTAATGATGAATCATGTTCTAGTGTTTTCAGGACGTGTCGCTGATCGCAACCGTTTAGGCGATGCTCATCACTCTAAGGTAAAGGTCCGGGTTCGAAACCATTGCCCTTGCATTCGAATTCAACATACTTACTAATGGGCTATTTTGCAAAAACACCGGCACCCCGAGGGCTCTTACAACTCGTAGTTGAAATACTAATAAATAATAAAGAAAAAAAAGAGCTAGTTTGGGTACATAGCGTGTGTTTATAGTAAATGTATTTATTAGGAATGTGAGGTGATTAGTGACCGTTAGTCGATTATTAAGATTGTTTGTTTTCTGCGTATGTGTGCCACACTTTGAGCCCTGAAGATGATCTCAATAAAGATCGAAACGTTGGCACGATAAAGAAAATGTTTTTTTCTAAAACCTACATCACACCAGACCGCATCTCACGATTTCTGAATAATCATATTTATTAGGGTGAATGTGTAGTGTGACGGGCCCATGGTGGAATATTGACTACCATTGACCCTCAATTATTTAGTTAAACAATAGGTGTCAAGGATGATGGAGGAATCGAGTTTTTTGTACATTTATACGAGGTAACTTAGTATTTATTGTCCTACGGCTCTGAGACATATCATGTAAAGATGAAATGATTGATGTTTTAATTCTGTGAAAGGTCGCCGTGATTGCAACTGTTGTACTTTTGCATTAATATTCGTCTAATTTTTTGGATATAAGTATGTATGTATAAGTATCATGATGAACTACTCAACTTCTTGCCTTTGCATTTCAACTAATGCATACTCAAAGTTAAAACTTTCAAGGAATCGTTTATATTTTACATTTTTGTTATATATAAGTTATAATATAATGGAAAATAAGAGAAACGGGGCCGTAAACGTTTGTCGGGAGGGAGGTAAAATTAATCTCTGAATTACTAGACCAGAGATGCAGTGAATTTAATCTGAGCATTTAGTGGGTTGGGGCCCAATTATTTCAGACCCTGGAGGCCGCAAGAGGGGCCTTTTCCTAATTAAAACGCTCCGAAGCACGTATGAAATGTTAAACGATTTTCAAACCATTTTGGCTGTTCGCGGAGGACGTTAAAATTACAACTGTCCGGGCCGAACGTGTACCGACGTCCCGATCCATGGTACACAGGACTACCATTAATTCACACCGATCGTCCAGTCGCCAGTGTAGTACAGCTTGTAAAAATAGATTTCACCGGATTCTAATTTAAAATTAAAATTAAACAAAAAAGGACACGCCCACCCAGAGTGAAAAATAATCCATATTTTATTTGACTAATGAGTTTTTCCTGTGAACCCCTCTTGTTCGAATTGTCCGAGCTCGTGTTCTCGTGTTCTACACGTTTTGACAGACTTGGGTTTTGTATTTTTAACACTTGCTTAATTGGAAAGATATCAAGCTGAGCGAGAAGAGTGTTAACATGTAGTCAACTGGACTGAATTTATACCATAAGATTGACCTGTAACGAAATAAATAAAATCTGCTTATATTAGCAGTTAGATAGTTGAAAATTGTACGAGCTGTGGTCTGCATTGTCATTATCTCTCTCACTCTCTCTTTTTCTCCTCTCTCTCTCTCTCTCCCTCTCTCTCTCTCTCTCTCTCTCTCTCCCTCTCTCTCTCTCTCTCTATCTATCTCCTTCTATCTACTTATTTATCTATCTTGCTGGCTCTCAATCTATCCTCCCACCATGCTCTCTCACTTTCTCTATTAATATATTTATTTGTTTACGTTTCCATCGCGCATACTCCCTCATTTTCCGATTCAATCGCTCTCTTTCATTACCTGGAGATCGGATATGAGAGGGGGCAAATTCCAAGACCAATTTCTGCGACTATAAAACGTTATCCATTCCTTCATTTTCTCTCTTTTCTTTTCTCTCATTGAAATTATGGGCGACTTGAATTATGAATTAATAAACACTGGAAAAATTGTTACGTTAGGCGTCCTTAAATTGAAAGAAGTACCTTTAGCAATTGGTACCTTAATTTGCAATATTAAATATAAAACAACACAATATTTATATGGAAATCATAAACATTTTTATGTTGTACATAGTATCAATACTAATCAGTTTTATTCAGAAATCGTGAGATGCGGTCTGGTGTGATGTAGGTTCCAGAAAAACATTTTCTTTATCGTGCGAACGTTTCGATCTTTATTGAGATCATCTTCAGTGCTCAAAGTGTTTGTTTTCCGTGTAGATCTGCCATTGTTGTGTGTCGGGGCACTGTCAACATGACACACAAGAATGACACATATACGGAAGACAAACACTTTGAGCCCTGAAGATGATCTCAATAAAGATCGAAACGTTGGCACGATAAAAAAAATTTTTTTTTTGAACCTTCCTTCCCGGCGACCGCATCTCACGATTTCTGCATAATTGTCGATTAACGGTCACTAACCACCACACACTAATCGGTTTTTAATTCTAAAACACAAAGCAAAAACACGTAGCAACTCTTTTTTACTAAAAAGCATTAGGATCATGCTGAATATACCATCAGAAATAAAAAAATTATTCAAAATAAATTAAAAGAAATACTAATTTCAATATATGTACAATCATCTTCTGTGCCTTTCAATTTACACATAAATTGTATATTATTTCTACTTAATAAATTTTACATTATGTTTACAAAAATCATTGTTCATTATGTGTTGATTTTAATTTGTTAATTTAAATTAAATCATCTTTTTTCTCTACCAAATACACCTTGATAAATACGTTCACTTGTTAAATGGTTATTATAAAATTATATATTTTTCACTTTCTTAATTTTTTCTTTATGTATCTACGTCAAAATTTTATGTTTAATTAAAATATTTTTTTGTTTTAGTTATTGTAAGTTGGTCTTGCATTGTTTATAGTATAATAAAGTTAGGTCAGATATATTTTATATTACACGCTACATGTTAAATTTAGTAAAACTGATTAAAGCTAAAAATATGTATGTTCTATAATCAGTTTGTTTGTTTATTTTGTATTTATTTATTTTTGTAAAATCGAACTCGTTGAATATAAGAAAAGTCAATATGTCCGAAATGTGCGAGTATTAAAAATTAAGCGTTTAAAGTTAAGAGTTTGTTCTCTCTCTACTCTCATTCTCTCCCTCCCTCTCTCACTCACTCTCTCTCTCTCTCTCTCTCTCTATCTATCTATCTATCTATCTATCTATCTATCTATCTATCTATCTATCTATCAATCTATCAATCTATCAATCTATCAATCTATCAATCTATCAATCTATCAATCTCTCTATGTATCTATCTGGTTGAAGAAAAACTCAACAAAAAGTAGCTACCCAAACATTAGGCAGCATACAAAGACTAGCAAACCTATGTATCACAGTGGCAATGAGAACAATCCCTACAAACCCATTAGAAACCTTGCTAAACCTACCTCAACTGGAAATATTCAGGCTAGAAAAAGCTCACTTAGGCTCCAGAATCAATTAAATTGGAAAGGAACTAAACAATTCGGGCATACAACCATAATCAACAAAATCAGACACCCATTATTAGAAATCCCGGAAACAATCTTCACAACGTCCTTTAAAGTCTCAACGGGCTATAAAAGGAGGGGAAGAACACAGGAGAGCATCAGATACAATGATATGGTACACAGATGGCTCCAAAACGAACGATCAGGCATTTTCTGTACAAGCCCAAAACATGAGCAATCAAACTCATTAGGGAAGTACACTTCGGTCTTTCAAGCGGAAATACATGCCATCAATGTTTGTACCCTGGAAAATCTTAAAAGAGGTTACACTGGCAAAAAAAATCCTCATAAGATCTAAGAGCCTAGCAGCCATTGTAAAAGAATCACATCAAAATTAGTCAGTGATTGTATCAAAAATCTCCAAAACCTGGGGAAACACAACATCCTGATGATTTCTAGGGTACCAGGGCACAGGGGAATTTTGGGTAACAACAAAGCAGAAAGTGTAGCCAGAGGATCTGCAAGGCCATACATAGGCCCGAACCTTTCTTGGGTTAACACAAACAAATATAGAATCCTCCATCGCAGAATGGATCCAAACAATACAAAAGGGAAAGTGGATAAACTCCAGCAGTGCTTGACATAGTAAACTGAAAAACTAGTGAAACAACCCTCACCAATACTGGCAAAAGCATTGCTGCAATTGGAGAGGGCCAAACTCAGAGGAGTGGTAGGACTACTAACCGGTCACTGGCATCTGAGAAAACATCTACACAACATGGGTATATACAAGGAAGATCCCATCTGTAGACGATGTACTGAGGAGAAGGAAACAGCCACCCATATCATCTTCGATTGCGAAGCAACAGCTCAATGAAGATTCAACCTAACATACGAAAAAACGTAGGAAATTAAATTGTAGCGGAGACAGTCAAAGACCTAATACTTCTAAGGGGAAGGATAGAGTCTATTGCACTGAACTAAGGAACTAGGAAGGTACAATAAGCCAGAACGCTGCAGTGCCTGGGGAGAGCAAACCCCGCTTCCTAGTATCCTTTTTACCATACCATACTATACCATCTATGTATCTATCTATCCATTTCCCCACTCTCTCTCTCTCTCTCTCTCTATCTCTCTCTCTCTCTATCTCTCTCTCTCTCTCTCTCTATCTATCTATCTATCTCTTTCTTTATCTATCTATATATCTATCTATTTTCCCCCTCTCTCTCTCTATCTATCTATCTATCTATCTCTTTCTNGCCATCATTGTTTGTACCCTGGAAAATCTTAAAAGAGGTTACACTGGCAAAAAAATCCTCATAAGATCTAAGAGCCTAGCAGCCATTGTAAAAGAATCACATCAAAATTAGTCAGTGAATGTATCAAAAATCTTCAAAACCTGGGGAAACACAACAACCTGATGATTTCTAGGGTACCAGGGCACAGGGGAATTTTGGGTAACAACAAAGCAGAAAGTCTAGCCAGAGGATCTGCAAGGCCATGCATAGGCCCGAACCTTTCTTGGGACAACACAAACAAATATAGAATCCTCCATCGCAGAATGGATCCAAACAAAACAACAGGGAAAGTGGATAAACTCTAGCAGTGCTTGACATAGTAAACTGAAAAACTAGAGAAACAACCCTCACCAATACTGGCAAAAGTATTTCTGCAATTCGAGAGGGCCAAACTCAGAGGAGTGGTAGGACTACTAACCGGTCACTGGCATCTGAGAAAACATCTACACAACATGGGTATATACAAGGAAGATCCGATCTGCAGATTATGTACTGAGGAGAAGGAAACAGCCACCCATATCATCTTCGATTGCGAAGCAACAGCTCAATGAAGATTCAACCTAACATACGAAAAAAGTAGGAAATTAAATTGTAGCGGCGACAGTCAAAGACCTGATACTTCTAAGGGGAAGGATAGAGTCTATTGCACTGAACTAAGGAACTAGGAAGGTACAATACGCTGCAGTGCCTGGCGAGCGCAAACCCCACTTCCTAGTATCCTTTTTACCATACCATACTATACCATCTATGTATCTATCTATCCATTTCCCCACTCTCTCTCGCTCTCCCTCACTCTCTCTCTCTCTATCTATCTATCTATCTGTCTATCTATCTATCTTTCTTTATCTGTCTATATATCTATCTATTTTCCCCCTCTCCCTTTCTATCTATCTATCTATTATCTCTAGATATCTCTCTCTATATATATTTAAATCTCTATCGACCGGAGTATGCTTAAATTATGTACTACAGACGTATAGCAAACGGCACGTTCTTGTATTGTTTGTCTTTCTATTCTTGTAATGATTGAGGCTATTTAGGCATGAAACTGCACAATAGATGTAAAATTACAAGATTAAATTAGTAATAGCGATAAAAATCGTCGAATAAACTGAGCAATTAATATAATCAATGCTGTTAAGAAAAACGATAGCGTTTTACTGAGAGTTTATTTGAAAATGTACTTCGAAGAGAGAAAGAAAAAAAAGAGAAAAATCAAGTATGTTAAAAGGCCTAGTCTCTATGTCGATAAGGCCTTTTAGAGTCGCTAATAAAATGAGCTTGAAAGCCACCGCTCGATAAAAGTCTGGATCATGACATTAGAGAAACCGGTAACTTGTTCGACCAGCTCAGACCGTCGAACATTATTTGAGAAAATGCAAAAATAAAATAAACATTTTAACATTTTACTGTTGTCACCGTCGTATTGAATCGCTTTATTTCAAACTTATCTTACAAAACATCACTTTAAATGATAAAAATGGGTAAAATAGTCATCTGGACTGCCATTTTCCATTCGTAACGTACTTATTATCGAAATCAATTTGGGTCCAACTTTTACGATTTGCATTAACATCATTTGCTTTGTAAGTAACGCAGACAACTTGTACACACATACTTGGCTCAAAACTTCAAGACTTTTGTATGAAAGATAAATGAACTTATTTCCACCATTCACTTTTATGTTTATGCAAGTACCTTTTATATGACTCAATTCATCTTTATGATAAAATTATTAATCTATTAGCACCATTAGATAAGTCGTTACGATTCTCGTTAATTGTAAAATAGGTTTACGAAGGGTTCTCACTACCTTTCTTTCTTGTTAATTGCATGAGAGGTTGGCAAGATTTGTCCCTCCTTATTTCTCTCTCTCTCTTCATCTCTCTCGCTCTCTCTCTCATTGTCTGTAAGAGAGGTTTACGATATTTCTTTCCCTTTACCTTTCACTCTTTCTCACTCTCTGTCTTTCTTTCTCGTTTGTTATTTCTCCGAGCGAATATTGCGAGGTTTTTCTGTTTTTCTATCTCTCACTTTCTTGCTCTCTCTTTTCCTCTATCTCTTTCCCACCCTCGTTAGAAAGAGAAGTTTGCGAGTTTTTTCTCTTTCTCTTTCTATCTCATTAATTGTAACAGAGTTTGACGAGGTTTTCTTCTCTCTCTCTATGTCTTTTTATTTCTTTCTCTGTGTCGGTCGTAAGAGACGTTTGCGATATTTCTGTATATTTCTCTCATTGGCTCTACTTCTCTCTCTCTTTCTCTTTCCCTTTCTTTCTATTTATCTATCTATCTATCTATCTCTACCTGTAAGTGAGCTTTACGAAATTTCTTTCACCCTCTCTTACTATCTTCCTTCCTTTCTTTCTCTCGTTAATGGTAAGCAAGTGCGACAAGATTTCTCTCTCTCAGTCTGTCCATCCCTCTCTCTCTCACTCTCTCCTTTTTTCTTTCTTTCTCTCTCTCTCCTTTTCTTTCTATCTATCTATCACTACCTGTAAGCTAGCTTTACGAAATTTCTTTGACTCTCTCTCACAATCTTCCTTTCTTTCTTTCTCTCGTTAATTGTAAGCAAGTGCTGCAAGATTTCTCTCTCTCAGTCTGTCCATCCCTCTCTCGTTTTTCTTTCTCTCTTTCTTTCTTTCTCCCTTTCTTTCTATCTATCTATCTTATCTATCTATCTCTATCTGCATGTGAGCTTTACGAACTTTCTTTCACTCTCTCTCACTATCTTCCTTTCTTTCTCTCGTTAATTGTAACAAAATGTTGCAAGATTTCTTCCTCTCCCAGTCTGTCCATCTCTTTCTCCCTCTCTCTCTATCTACTTATCTATTCAGATCTCGTTTATTGTAAGATAGGTGCATATGACCTAACTCTGGGCGTGTTATAAAATAAAACGTATCAATTCTCTCTCTCTCTCTCTCTCTCTCTCTCTCTCTCTCTCTCTCTCTCTCTCTCTCTAAAAAAAATCCTCTTTGATATGTATACTGATGACTTGAACGTATATGTAAAATCACAATTATTAAGTATAAATAAAAACATGTTAAAACTAAATAGGAACATAAAACGTTTAAAAAAATGATTTATCAATTAATATTAAAAAATGCAAAGCTATTTTATTAGGACATCACAAACAGCTTGAACTTTAAACTAAGATAATACTGTAGTAGTCAAAAGTATTTTATAGTATTGATAATATTATATTAATTTAAACACGAAATAAAAATTCTAGACTTAGTAATATATAAATATTTAACCTGGAATACACATATTGATAAACATCCTTGTAGAAGGTTACATTCTATTGCATATCAAATTAAAATTAAAAACTATTAATGTTAATAATATATCCATGAAGCTAAAGTTTTTTAGTGCACATGTTTGCAAATTAACTTATTGTGTTGCAGTAATTTATAATATTTAGAAAAAAAAAGCCTTCATTATTTACTATCTACTGTATGATTTATGACAAACTCTATAATTAATGATTTATCAAAATACAAAATGTTGGCTATTTTATTGATATTGTTTTTTATTTTAAAGTAAAAAAAAATCTGTCGTACACCCTATCTTTATATTTAATTCTTTCCTAAATCTATCAAACTTTACAATAATTTACCTAATATTATAAAATTAAGTAAATCTAAGCATATGTATAAGAAACATCTAAAAGCTTTTCTCCCATTAGATTATTTTCAATCAGACTTTATATAATTTTAATAATACAATTAATTAAGGTTTTTAGTTGAGATGAAAAAAAGTTAATGGCACGAGAGGTTGGGGTTGAGATGGGTTACACGACATTTGAAAAATGGCAAAAAGGAGGGAAAATTCAAAATATGCGGTTGAGATGGGAAGTTGGTGTCCGAGTGGATCGAGGTCACGATGGCTCAAGTGGTATAGCAGCGGCGTATCTAGCCGAAGGTCGTGGGTTCGAATCCCTCTCGTGCCATTACTTTTTTTCATCTCAACTAAAATCTTAATTATTTGTTATGATTTAATTGGTCAAGCGGACCACGAAATTAGTGAATGTTAATAATGTTTAAAAATATATGAAGACGGTTAAAAAAGTATTATAGTTGTACTATATGTGTTTTGTATTTTGAATGGTCCATGAAAACCAATTTTGCGAGATAAATAAAATATTAATTCAATTCTCTCTTACACACAAACACACACACACACACACACACACTCACAAATTTGTTTTCTTTTTCTAACATGTAGATAAAATAGGTAATTATTTCTATCACAACTGACACCCGGTCTATATACTCTACTAAATCAATATAAATTACCTGAAAAACGTTGAATATAACTCGAATAGCTCAATTCAATATATAATATGCCGATTATTAAAACAAAACGAAAATTATTAATTGGTTTTATGAGATTTAAATATAGGAAGTACGTCACTTTTAAAATCCTTTAAAACGATATAAAATGAATTCATTTAAATAAAACAGACATTACTTCAAAAGGGTCCAAGACAGTCGGTGATGAATAATAAACGAAACTAATTCCGGTTTACTGAGAAAAGAGCTATTTCATTTCACCTCAGTTAAACCCCGTTAAGTTATTCATGACCCTTGGTTGTACGAACCGACTCGAAAAGGGGGAGTTTGACTACTTTTATTTTTTCAAAAAGCTTTTCACTTTAAAAGCGTAGGAAAGCCATTTTCCCCCAAATTATAAACTTTTTCTTCTTCGTAGGGACGAGGTTCACTACTTCATATCCGTTTTCGATAGAATAATCTAATAAAACGATATTTTAAAAAGCATTAAATAAATAAAGGATATTTTTTATTTAATATATTAATTACGATCTGTAACATTATTTACAACATGTAGTGCGTTAAATTTATGATTGGCATGGATCATGTGTTGGGAAGGGAACCATTGTTGTTCTCTCAGCTGTATGCGAGGCCATCTCGTTCCTCTTAAGTTTTCTGGTGGGACTGTAGAGGTGGTTTCGATTGAATAAGGATTGGGCAGCTCGGTTGGGGTGAGAGGAACTTTTAGTTTGTTAAGTGGATATAATTTCCACGAAAGGGATTTTGAGTTCGTTGTGAAGTGTGTTGTAGGAGGCAAAGAAAGGAGCATTGACTCTGATTCGGACGACTTTGGATTGGAAGGACTTCTTTGGATGTTGGAAGGTTTGCGGTTCGCCACAATTCTAGTCCTTACGTCCAGATAGGTTTTAGTATTGTCTTGTAGATTGTCAGTCTGTTTTGTGTTGAAAAGTTAGATTTGCGGGACAGTAGACTGTAGAGTAATCCGGAACGTTGGTTTAATGCCTGTCGTTGTCTTGTTGGATCCAGGTTAGTCTTGGGTCTAGATGGAACCCAAGGTGGCGGACGCAGTCTGTTTTTGGGATGGGAGTATTATTGAGGAATATTTATGAGGGGCTTACTTCGGAGGATGAATGATACATGTGTGCTTTTGCTCTCGTTAAGCTTTATATGCCAGTGTTTACTCCATTCCGCTATTTTTAAAGCATGTGCCTGGGGCTCCTCCGAAGCAGTCGTGGGACCGGAATCGCTTCTCGACCTTTTAGCTAAAATTAAAGTATAAAGGATATTAAGATTTAATTTTGCCTAAAAAAGTTTTTATTCATATGAATTTAAAAAAAACGTAAATGATTATATTCGGTCTCTGTTTTAAAACATAGGGAGAATGTATATAAGGTATGCCAGCCGTACAGTGTTTCAGGCTTATCGAAAGAATTTACTTTCTGTTTGGAAGAAAGTCCTTGACTACTTGTTTCGCCAAGTCTGAAATTCTTTCTGTTGCCTTAAAACTCTATTCGAAGGAGTGGCGAGACGGGGGTATCTCTGGAATCAAATCCTTTTCCTTTATCTTCCATTTTGTCCGTGGCCGGTGCCTTTTCCTGTCTATTTACGGCTCTCGTTTATTACCGTTTGGACCGTTTTTTGAAACGAGGCCGGTAGCACTCGTCTTTTAAGTGATGCACCCTGTACACGGTAGCAGATCTTTAAAAGGGCGGTGCCAAAATGGGCTTATCCTTTCTCCCGGTTTGAAACGATTCCAGATAAACAAAAAAGCATTTAAGCACTGAAAGTGATCATAAGATATCTATATTCTCTAAAAAAAAAGTTAATGCGATTATTACATATTAGAATAATTGAATTACGACGTTGATTCGACCCCATACCATAAATGACTGCTTTTGATACGACTGTGATTTGCTTGGTACGTGAAGTGGTCGTTCTTCTCCACACAAGGGCCAGGTCATCTGATTGTCACAAACCAAACCTGCACTCATCAGTGAAGATTACAGCCACTACATTTTTCAAGTACATGATTTGTGGATAGTCGCCTATTTGTTCGATGCTCTCCGGTAGTAGAGAACTGGACGCGGGTCGTTTAGAGGCTAGGCTATTCTCATGAAATTTCTGATGTTGTTTTAAGGCTCACCCTTACTTTACGATCCGTTTAGAGTTGACTACCTATCAAGGAAGCCGTTTAATAGTGCGGCATGAGAAATAAAACGATGGTCGTAAATCGCGGTCGACCATTTTCTTCGATCGAGACTTCCTGTGGCCCTCAATCGCTGTAGACCATCGTGGATGGTTGAGCACGGCACACCTAGGCTTGGACGCTAAGTTAGTCGTTGGCCAAAGCATCTGCCTGGGAGACATCTCGACTTGAAACTGGTTTTCTAACAAAATAAATTTATTTAAAGAGGTATTACTTATATTATTATTTTTTTTATCATAATCTCTGCTTTCAAATACTGCAATATCTACATGGCTATTACTTTTTGTTTTTAAGTATTTGAGTCAAATTTTGTAGCTTAAAAAGCTGAATCTAACTTAAGAAGTAGTTATTCTTTTTATGCAAGGCTGAGATTGACACGAGCGAGATTCGAACCCACAACCTTCGGCTAACAATTAGACCACTAAACATAATGGAATAATAAGTAATGAAGAGTGCTTTTAAATTTTTGTATGATCCGTTTATGTTCTTAATGTTTGGTAGGTCCAAAAGAGGTTTGTGGTTTAATATACCCAATAAAAATTGTTTTAAATGACGTTTTCAGGATATACAATGTTTAGCAGAAATGACAATTATCGACGAAACTAAAAAGTTAAGTGGGAAAATAATCAAAGGTAATAAAACACACTAACCGTTTGGAAAATACTGACACGTCTCGGTTCATAACAATTACCAAAGTAATCGATATAAATAGCTTTCCTAGAAAAAACAACACTTTACTACGACAAACAACATTCACGTTACAGTTTTAATGTAACACATTACTTCTAGTCCGAATTTTTTTTTTAATCTGAAGTCGGCATTTTCATAATCCTTGTTTAGGACACACAACCTCGACATCTAAAGAGGTGGAGTTTCGTAATTGTTAACAGGACGTTTTTGAAGTAACAAGGGCCTCGGCCAGGGGCACAATTTCATTAAGGCTCGGCAATATTTTTGCGGTCGGGCCATGGGTGCGCAAGGGCTCGTTTAACAGGATTAGCCGACAGTTACCCTGGTTACATTTGGACCGTTTTCCAGGGGTGGTACGGGCTCGGTTAAAGAGTCATACAATTCTGTTCACTTGCGTATTTACAAAAAAATAAATAATTAATCTCTACTTTAATATAAAATCATAAAATATAAATGTTCGTTATAAAAATGCAGGATGCAAAAAACAGGTAATATGATCAATATTTAAAAAAAATATCATTATTGTAAATCCATTTTTTGAAAATCACACTATCACATTCTTTTACAGCTTTTTGTTGTTCTGGATTTTTCTGTGTCTTTGGTCTCTCTCTCTCTCTCTCTCTCTCTCTCTCTCTCTCTCTCTCTCTCTCTCTCTCTCTGTTACTCCATTTATCTACTTGTGTATCTGCATCTTTGGCAATGTATATCAATTTATATCTCAGGTTTCGGATTTTAATTACACTTATCCGTTTTGTTCATTCCCTTTTGATTTATTATTCTTTCTCTCTCTTAGTGGGTCAAAGCCATAAATTAAATGCACAAAAACTGTCTGAACTGTTAATAGTGCATAAAAAAACGCCACGATCAATGTACCTTTGGACGTAATCCTGGCTATGTCACGTCACACACACACACACACACACACACACACACACACACACCATAAATTGCTCTATCAATCCGAATTTAAACATTATTTTTCATCTACTACCTCTACTTCGGATCTAGTTGTCATACTATGGTATAGTTTTAACTGTATGTTATTGCGCACTGCTGAATTAATTGTTACGTATTTTCTCCCCTGCTCGTAAACGGTGCCTGGCCGCGCAGTTGAAATCTATTTTCAACGATTATTCTCCCGCGTTAAGGATCGACGGTTGAAATTGCTCGGGTTGCGTGAGAAGCGTGTATGGATCGGTTGAAATAACATTGTTTTAACCGGCGCGGGGGGTGGGGAAGTTCTCTGCCAAATCAACGCGTGCCGTCATGGAAGGGGTGGGTCAGCGTTTATTAGATTATTTTTCTATCACCAACCCCCCTCTGGGCTTGAACCGACCCTCTATCAGAATTTCTCTCCCCGTGATCTCCAGGGATTTTCCGTTAATTGAGTCTTGCTGTTACAGCCGGGAGGATATCAATTCTTTTAAAAATTCAATTCGGAAATAAAGCCCGAATTAGTTTCAGTAATTAGTCGATATTTGAGCAATTTAGACTCTCTGAATGTTATCCAACGACGATGAAGGCGTAATATTTGTTGTTGTATATTTTGCCTTAATGAAATATTTTGCTAAATGTTAAAAATTATTGTTTTTATAAAGGGGAAATCCAACGAGACCAGGCGGACCTGAAGGAATGATCAAACCTGGAATGATTGATAAGATTAACTTTATCTTTATTGTGTTGTTATCTAGGCCAAGAGATTTTTTGTTGTCAATATAATTGAAATATTGCAACTATTGTACAATAACACAGAAAATATTTATCCATTATTAATTATTATGTCAGTTTTAAAATCCAAATTTAATCTTATATAATCTAACTTCTAATTTATGTCAGAATATTTATATGATTGACCTTTCAGTTTGAAACAGCTTTACTTCTAAAGATCTGGGTCGGCTGAAAGCTTAATTCAGTGCTCAGAAGACGTGATAGTCTGGAGGAGCAATGCAAGGGTTTATTGGATCGGTGTAGTCCTAGGTTCCAACCAAACCTACACAAAAAATTTGTACCAATGACGTCGCGCTAGAAGCCTTTGGCAGAGCACCTCCCTCAAGACAATATTCAACCAACTAACGAGAGAACTCACGTACATACTAAACAAGTATTACAATGACCAATATTTCACCTATACCCAAACACTTACCGCGAAGGACAACTCTCCCTGAACAGCATCTAAAACAAAAGACAAAAAAACCGTCGAGGAGAAAGCTCAATTCCTGGCACATTAGCTCTCCACAGTATTCACCCCTCACCCTGACATGAAAGATCAAAACTTTATGGTTAAAATTAACGAAAATTAAATAACCGCCTCTCACTCTCATTTTCTCCTAAGCCTTTTTTCCTCCAAAGAGGTCAGTCAGGTCATAATTAAACTTCCTAAACCTAAAAGACCTGGTTATTATCTCATGAACTCTAATATCCTTCATCAACTTCCTAAAAAAGCAATAGTATATATTACAACCCTTTAAATGCTTTCCTACCAACGGCCTACTTTCCTCTCTTTTGGAAGTTCTCTTTCGTACACGTGATACCTAAACCTACAAAACCTACTCTCCTCTCTCCATCATATCGTCCTATAAGCTTCCTTGACAAAATACTTGAAAAGCTTCGTCTTCTTCCACGTCCACCCACTATCATCGAACTTTTAGACATTATCCCCAACCACCAATTCGGATTTCGCGGCTACAACTCTGCTATTCAGCAAGCTCACCATGACGTCAACACCATTGCCACCTCCTGCGAGCTTAAACAATTCTGCCCTGGGGTTTTCCTTGACGTAACCCAGGCCTTTGATTGTGCATGGAACGAGGGTTTATTGTGCAGGGCTAGCGGCATAGAGCATCTAGAGGGTATCTCTCTATATACATACTAATTATTCTCAAATCCTTCCTAACAAACCGATACATTTAAGTAAATCAAGGCACCTCTTCCACTTATATTTTTCCCATTTTAGCCGGTGTCCATCAAGGAAGCACACTTGCTCCCTTACTTTACTCCTTCATAACAACTGATCTCACATAACATTCCGACACAATAACCTTCACTTACGCCAATGACATGGCAATCCTCTTCCTAAACATCGCTCCTATTACTTTTATCCGCAAGTGCCGATCCTTGGAGAATAAATGTAATCAATCCAAAATGTAATGACATAGTTTTTGAAACTCTCCCCTCCCTATTCATACGGCATCACAATTCCTCCGGCGAATACGATATCTCTGGGTTTAGTTGGACAAAAGAGTTACGTGGAACACACAAGACTAAAACGAATTGTCTGTAACCTTCTATACAAAATGCTGGAGAGACTACTTGACAAAAAACCTAAACTTTCAATGCTTAAATAAAAAACGTTCTTGTACACCATTATACGGGTTAGCCAAGCGTTACTATCTAAACAAATTCTAATTCCT
The DNA here is from genome assembly GCF_000648675.2 of Cimex lectularius. Classification (NCBI taxonomy): domain Eukaryota; kingdom Metazoa; phylum Arthropoda; class Insecta; order Hemiptera; family Cimicidae; genus Cimex; species Cimex lectularius. The sequence goes on along the minus strand of NW_019392772.1, from coordinate 750,336 downwards.
ACAATCCAAAATTGTACGCACAATAGTTGATGCTCGATTCGATATCTACAGCCATACACTTCGATCTCAACATACTGTACATCCTAATCCTGCCCCAGTCCCACTACAATAAATTAACCTTTTTTGTAAACGAGAGAGAGAGAGAGAGGAGAGAGAGTGAGAGAGAGAGCGAGAGAGAGAGAAGAATATAGAATTGAGCTAGGAAAAATTAGAGAGATAATGACACGATATACATTGACGGAGAATGAGGTATATACATAGAGAAATAGAGACAAAGAGCTAGAGTTAGCTTTAGATAGATAGATGTATAGAAACAGAAAGAGAGAGAGAGAGGGGGGGAGAGCGAAAGAAAGAGAGAAGAATGGTTGAGTAAGGAAAACTGAGAGAGATTGCAGCAGGCAAATTAAGGGACATAATGACACAGTATAGTTTGATGGAGAATGAGGTATATACATAGAGTAAAAGAGAGATAGAACAAGCTTTAGATAGATAGAAAGATAGTTAGATAGAGAGAGAAGAATATAGAATTGACCTAGGAAAAATGAGAGAGATAGCAGCAGATAAATAAAGAGACACAATGACAATAATTGATGGAGAAAGAGTTATATACATGGAGAAATAGAGCTAGAGCTGAGTTGACTATAGATAGATATACAGAAAGAGAGAAAGAGAGAGAGAGAGATTGAGAGAGAGAGTGAGGGAGTGAGACAGATGAAATTCCTGTCATACTGGATAGATAACGTTCATCTATTGGATCTTTCTGTTGAAGTGTCTGAACGACTTCACAATTTTTTTTTTACAAATTACATCAAAATTATATGGGGTAGGCCGGGATTCGAACCCAGGACTACTGGCATGGCAGATATGAGTCTGACATCCCAACAACCACTCGCCTATAGTCCCAATTTTGTGTAATCATTTTTGTTTTAATTATTCGTAAATATGTAACACATTACATTCTCTTGGTCAAATTCACAATAAAAGTATTTGCTTAGAAATGTTTGGAAAACATATATTAGTTGTTTAAACAATATATTTTGACTTTTATTGAATATTTATATCATCGATCTATGATTTTTAGCAAAAAATTGTTTTGTAGAAATTACAGAAATAGAGAAATGATGCAGAATCGGTTTTAAATGGAGGGATTTATGTCCATTCATCACTTCCACAGGTTGATAAATCGAGTGATTCCGTTTTGAGATTATCCTGCAAATAGAATGGCAATTTGTAGATAGGTTCGAGGCGGAAAGCAGATACATGTTCCTGCGGCGGTTATTATTAACTGTCACCAAGTTGACACAGTTGTTAAACCCTGTTTAATCAATAGTTGTGCCGTGGAGTGGTGGACTAAGTGGGTTCAAACTTTCCCCATTTCAACCCCCAGGCCGTGCCACCCCCACCGTTCCGCTACGCACTGGTGTGGGTGGAGGCGGCAAAATGGCCACTTCAATTATTAACCGCCCCCGGTCCCCGTCCCTCGCCGTCCCCTCTTAACTGGAATTACATTTTACAAATGTGTCAAACCAGGGCCAATGATTAGTTTCAATTTGCGACCCCTGTACGTTCGGGGCCCGTGTCGGCCTCGGACGGGGGTTAATCGGGATACATCGACTGCGGATTAAACATCCGGCTGTTTAACTGGATCACTGATTGCCAGACGATCTGATTCGAGACTATCCAACGGTTAAACACCGATTGGAACGACTGACTATTTAACCCCTCATCAATTAGGGAAATAAACGACATATTTGGGAAAATATATGCAGCTTTGCCGTCACCCACATATTTAAAGAAAACGATCGTAAAAGTCCATTTTTAATTTTGGATTCATTACTCTTAATCGTGCATTCAAATAAATCTACTTCTCCATTCCTCTCAGAAGAGAGACATTAATAAGATGTTGCTTATGTGGTCAGCATTAGTATTGTAATGATATAAAAAACACTAGGAACAATATAAATATTATACAAAATAACTGAACTACAAAATAATAATTACACATGTACAATGAACTGGTGAAAGGTCTCGTTCACTATTCAAAACCAAACTTATAACTTTATAATGGTATAAATCATATTTTCGAATATTATAAATACATCTTTATGTAAGGAGATGGTTGAAATTAAAAAGTTAGTGTTACGAGCAGGATTCGAACCCACGACATTCGGTTTTGAATCACGCTCGTGACACAAACTTTTTCATTTCAACCAATACCTTACATAAAGATTAATTAATTCAAAGATGTTATTTGGTCAATCGGACCAAGAAATATAATGTACTATAAATAGTTTTGTATATTTTTAAGCGTTTAAATCATTTAATCATCATCATCAAATAAACTGCTAAAAATGAATAGGAAAATTTTTGATTTATTCTATTAATTTTAATTAAATTAACTGGTATATTCTTGTTCGTTGCATAAAACAAAATAGAAAATACAAACCAAAACAATTGTAAAACCTCATTTTTAATAACGGATTTATTTAAGAATAGTAACCATGAAGATTACTCATTTTGTAAACAAACACCTTTTCTCCATTTTAATACAGTTGTATTTCCTTTAACCATAAAAGATATCATCTTCAACCAGAAGTTCGCAATACTATTGAGAGAATCAGTCATCGAGGTTACCAAAGTGGATATCATAGACGCAGTTGGCATCTCTTAGAGCGTGGTCTATAATAAACTAATGCATAATAAATAATCTAATAATTTAAAAATGCGAGAGAAAGTAAATTTAAAAATTTAAAAATACATTCTACAAAATTGGCAATATCTCTATTTATTAGCAGTTTATATATCATGAGCGGGACTCGAACCCGCGACCTCCGAATTAGTACCCCGTCGCTCCTACCTCTTTATCTACCGTTACTTCTTAGAAGAATATGCAATCAACCTCATCGGGGCTAATTGAAACGAACTGTTGTCCTTATTGGGTATAGCTTTAATTTTACCTTTGGAAAACATCTTCTTGAACCATAAGTTTACAATACAAGGGGATTTAGCCCGAATCCGAGAGACTGGAAATGCTAATAGGAGACAGGGTAGTGGATCTCAGCGCATTACGACGGTAAGGGAGGACATGAGTTCCCGCATACTAGGTCATCCTAAAAAGGACTCTGAGGATCTTTAACGTCCGCACCTAACCTATTCGGCCTTATCGGATATTTTGATTCTCAAGATTAGAGCTGGCGCACCTCCGCATACGACAGGATGGTTTACTGCCGCAGCATTGGTGTAGAGGCAGCTCAGTCCCGAGGGCCAAGACAACTTCGCTCCCCGCTTGTCCATTCCTAGTGGCCGGGTCTGCATTAAGTATCAGACCGTATGCCGCGCGCAAAGGGCTACTAAGCCGAAATACATCAGCTCGGTCTCCCGCGCACTCCCTAGATAGAGAAGGCGACTCTATCTCCCCGAGTATTGGGGCTCTTCTAGCGTCGAAACTTCCGGATCCGCTCCGGCCACGGTTTCGTTTAAAGTGGAATTTCTAACCACCCCCTAGAGGAATACCTCCTACGGTAAAGCCTCCTATCGAGCTCAGCCTACACCTATGTGCAAAGCATACTCGAGTAGGAGCAACCCATCCGCCACTACTCACTCATTCGAGGACTATCCAGCACAATCAGAACGTCTTCAACGTCTATATGCTGCCGTCCGATCCGCCGTATCCCGTGAGGCCGGGTGTATAACGGTGGTCATACGCAAGTTTCGTGCGAAGGACACAAGTAGAAGACAGCCTCTTCTCTAAGTTCCCGCCAGAGGCGTCACCACAAGCCACTATGAATCCATTCCCAGTTTAACAGGGGCTGGATTTTGCAACATTTCTGTTACTCCGTAGTTCAGATGGTTATGCACCCTCCCCCTTCTGTGCAGACAGGATCTGGTACCCTAACCCTCGTGTGCATCTGGTAAGGCACCCGCCGCCCATGACTACCCGAGGCCGATACGAGTACAGCTGGTGCTTTAGAGAGGTTGCCAGGCCCTCTGGGCTGCATCTTTATTTTGCACCCGGACACCCCCTTGTAACCAAGTCAAAGGATAAAATGAATGAACCTGGATTAAGAAAGGGGACGTGGATGAGGACTCGAGGTGGACGTTTCGGGGTCTCGAGCCTCAACCTCCCGTCGTCGCTGTAGTTCCACATTGAGGTAAGGGAGGACAGAAATGTTGTCATTCTTGCAAGACAGAACCTTTCCATAGTAGCCGTTTATGGGAAGTTGGCCTCACATGGTAAGCCCCTTTATTCGCCATTTTTCAAATTTGTATTTCAATTTGTATATAGCCGAAGGTCGTGGGTTCGAATCCCTCTTGTGACGCTGACTTTTTTATCTCGACCAAAACCTTAATTAAAATTAATTAATTGAAAAGAATTTATTTGGTCAAGCGGACCACGAAACCTAATAAAGGTATTAAGTCAAATGTTGGGAGATAGAAGGAGAAATCGATGTTTTATGATATTAAGTTTTGGAAATAGATTGAAGATCATCTCGATCCTACCATAACAAGCTCATTCATTTTTAATGCATAAGGGAGTCAGTTAATTTCTCTAAATATTTTTTAGCTTTTCTGCCCGAAGTTAACCGTAGTGTTTGATTGTAACATTTTCCATGATCACCCGACATTCAGGGACTCATTAAGTAGATTTTTTCCAATTTAAAATTACATTAAGCGTACACGTTATTCAAAAATAAAAAAAAAATATTTTCTCCAAGAACGGCCTGTGGTTAATTGCAGCCTTCAACGACAGGAAGTTGAAGCCGATGGTCGGAGGAAATTACGAAGAAGAAAAGATTACTCGTACTGAAAAACTGATTTGTAGTTATGATATGTTAATGCCGCCCATTCGGACACCGCTTCCATTTTTAATGGAATTCTGTTTCAGTGGAAATGGGAAAAAATTGGTGTCATTACTCGTTCACTGCCATGCTCTGTACGCGCTCGCCCGATCCTTAAATAAGTTTCACTTTTATGTTGTTAAATGGGCACGGCACGACATCTTTGATTTGAAAACGGTAAAATTTGAATTATTCAATTTAAAAAAGTTTACAAAATATTAAAATCTTACCCAGAAATTCAATAAAATACTAGTGAGTTTCAATAGTTAATTTTACAGTGGTTATTATATTCAAATCTGCTATCGTTTTAATTCCATCAAACTAGGATAAAGTAAATAACTAAACTTCATTTTTTAAGTTCAAACATATATATTTAAATATTTATAAAGGGGAGTCGGTGGCCGCGAGGTTTAGACGTAGACACGGCGCTCATCATTGTAAGGTTAAGGTCCCGGGTTCGAATCCAGCGGCCCTGCATTCAAATCCGAAATACTTACAAATGGGCTTGTTTTTCAAAACCACCAGCACCCCGAGGGTTCATATAACATAGTACTTAAAATACCCTCCAAAAAAAAAAATATATATATATATCAAACACTAGATCATACGTACACTATATTTTTCTTTTCCAGTCAATAGAAACCAATAGTAAAAGCATTTTTATTATCCTGTCGTTGATAATGTAAAAGGTTTTGAGCCATATTATCGATTTTCAACAAATAATTGGCAAAGAAAGAACCCGCAAGAAAGTATTGGTGTGTTGTGTGGTGTAGCTGCTATATAAACCGTGAAAAGCCAGGGTCCGTGAACAGCCATTCATAAAGTGGTGTGCCAAGTTTGAACTAGATTTTTGGCACGGTCGATTTAAAGTTTTAATGGAAAATAAACCATTTTTTACAACTCGAGAAACAAACCTGAGAACAAAAGGATATTTGGTGAATTCGTTGTTATTAAATGTTTTTTGCAATCGAAGAAAATATGAGCTGTAAGTAAAAATTCTTTATCGAATTTATTTTGTAACTTTGTCGTTATCAATGATTTTTGGACTTTTTATTTTCACTGAGTTGGTCTTCAGACGCGTTTTTCAAGGCTGGCCTTATGACCTTGCATATTAGCCAGAGAAGTCGTAAGATGCTGCGAATGCGTATATTTTGGAGACCCGTGAATAAAAATTCCAATGGGGGAATCGAACCCGCGACCGAGGGTTTTATGAGCTGAGCTTCTATTACGCTAACCACTCGGCAACTGCTGTCCCCTGAAGTGTTGGGTTTGTGTGATTTCGATGCAAACAATTATCTTTTTATGGTCGTATCTGTGATTGCCGGTACCGTTGGTTAATTAAATTAGTTTTTTATTGAAATTTATATTGTCACGGTCGGTTTTTTTTTTTGTAAATTATGCGTTTTTTGATGGTTTAGTTGTTGTGATGTTTTGATGGGTGGAAAGAGGTTTGTGAACTCCCGATAATTTGTTTTTTTAGGAGTATTTTAGTATTAAATGGGTTATATTTTCAAGTGTTCAAACATGATCATTTTGCGTCCTTTTTGTACGTCGTGTTGTAGTTTTATGTTTTAGTTGTCTGTATTGTTGAGGGTGAAAGTTTTCATTGAGGTGAGTCGCGTAGTTTGATTTTCCGCTATTCTTCCTAAATGTTCTTATTTGTTCTTTGTATCTGTCTTTTATTTTTTTTCCTTGTCTACCTAATTTGACTCTACTTGAGCTCTGTCGTGTATACCATTTTGCCGACTAGATTCTTCTGGAACAAAGGGAATATTAAGACCAGGGACAGGGTGAACTTTGATCCATAAAAGCAAGGGTTAATTATTTAAGGCAGGCCACAGGAAAGCTCGGTTCAAGAGAAGGCAGTGGTCTAGCGCTATGTACGACAGCTAGAGACGATCGTTTTATTGCTCTGACCGCACTACGGATTCGTCATTTAACGGTTCCTTGAAAGGTAGTCAACTTGAAACGGCTGAGCCTAAAATAGTCATCAGAAGGTTTCACGAGAATAGCCTAGTCTCTAGACGTCCCGCATCTGGTTCCCTATTACTGGGGAGGCTTTGCAAATCAACATCCAGCTTGGACATAAGAACAATGTCGGTTGTGTTCTCTGCACAGAGTGCCGGTTAGGTTTGTGGCAGAGAGCTGACCGTGACTGTGTGTGGAGAACACATTGCTTCATGTACCATGCGTAACTGATATCCTTTTGAAATACAGCCAGTAATGTCTATGGGGTACCATTCCAGGACTGATCTAAGTTCACAACAGTCCTGCTGTAGAAAAGTCGGCAAAGCGTACTATTACTTCAAATCTGTATATTGCCCATTTCCAACTGAAAAGCCGTATAAAAATATTAAAATTNTTGTCTACCTCTGTCGTGTATACCATTTTGCCGACTAGATTCTTCTGGAACAAAGGGAATATTAAGACCAGGGACAGGGTGAACTTTGATCCATAAAAGCAAGGGTTAATTATTTAAGGCGGGCCACAGGAAAGCTCGGTTCAAGAGAAGGTAGTGGTCTAGCGCTATGTACGACAGCTAGAGACGATCGTTTTATTGCTCTGACCGCACTACGGATTCGTCATTTAACGGTTCCTTGAAAGGTAGTCAACTTGAAACGGCTGAGCCTAAAATAGTCATCAGAAGGTTTCACGAGAATAGCCTAGTCTCTAGACGTCCCGCATCTGGTTCCCTATTACTGGGGAGGCTTTGCAAATCAACATCCAGCTTGGACATAAGAACAATGTCGGTTGTGTTCTCTGCACAGAGTGCCGGTTAGGTTTGTGGCAGAGAGCTGACCGTGACTGTGTGTGGAGAACACATTGCTTCATGTACCATGCGTAACTGATATCCTTTTGAAATACAGCCAGTAATGTCTATGGGGTACCATTCCAGGACTGATCTAAGTTCACAACAGTCCTGCTGTGGAAAAGTCGGCAAAGCGTACTATTACTTCAAATCTGTATATTGCCCATTTCCAACTGAAAAGCCGTATAAAAATATTAAAATTCACAGACGATAGTAGTAGGAGTGTTCGTGTGTGTGTGTTAGAAGGAAATAAGGATAATGTTTTTACTTAGGAAGAAAACAAGTATGGTTACTCAAACATAATTAATGCGCCCCTGTCAAAGAAATGGAGGCTAATAAAAACCATGTTGTGATCCCCTTCGCAGGGATGATGGCTCTTGGGCCAAGTCCGACGAAGAAAAACCTTGTTTCTTTGCCCTGCACATATCCACCTCTTCACTCCGCACAGCGAATCTAATGCCTCTAGAGACAAATGAAATCGAACACGAATTAATCATTCTTTACCCATTTATCTTCCTCCTAAAGCATTTTCACCTTCCGACATTAAACACGTAGTTATCTCCCCCAGAAAAGAAGAGAAAAGTATGAAAATATTTCTCTTTACTTCTTTTTCATAAACCAACCAAACCCGTCAATCTTCCTTCATGCCACCCCCTATCAATCCTTACCGTAACTACCCCCTATTAAAACTCTAATACCCTATCATTGAATCCGAAGGATCTATTCCGAGTCACCAGTTTGGATTTAGGTCCCCGTACTTTACAATCCATTAATGTCATCGCCTTCTAGACGTCATTTCATCCTCCAGCAGTGTTCCTTGATATGGAGCAATTGCCTTTGACCCACGGTTCGGAAGCTGAATGGCACCTTACCCAATACCTACTACCTAATCGTAAACTCGTACCTGCCTAACCGTTCAGAGTTGGACAGAGCACAGCGATATCTTCTGTCTACTTACCAAAGCTGGTGTCCTACAAGGGAGCAATCGTGGACCTCTCATTTACACTATATATACTGCTGACACTCTTATTTTTAAGAAACAATTCTCTCCACTTTTGCTGCCGTTACAGCTTACCTTACCATCGAAACTACTTGCCATGGACCAAACGTGGAGAACTAAAATAAATGCGAAGAAGATCCAATATATTAACTTTGTAGTAAGATGTTACTACCACCTGTTTATTTTAATGGGATTTCACTTCTCCCCATCCAACACTTAAGTTACCTGGGATTTCACCGGGGTAAACGACTTACTTGGAATCCGCAAACAACACTAAAACGAAAGAACTAAACAGACGTTGCAAACTGTTATAACCATTAGTCGATATGCAATCCAAACTTCCACTTAAGTGCAAAAGATTGATATGGTTATAGAACCTATGTGAACTTATGGTATCAAACTCTGTGTTCATCCAAGCATTCCAACTCCCAAAGCAACCTAAGATTCCATTCGAAAGTTCTAATAAAAATTTTTTACACTCGTATCAAACTTCATCCTTCACCGAGACCATAATATTTCTTTTGTTCCATCAATTCCTTTCCACAGATCTCAATGCCTTGGTCATTTGCTCAGTTCCATTACAGTTCTAGATAAACCTCCCCGACTAATAAGCTGATGGCCACATCGTGCTCTACGTAGTGATGAAGAAAATAGGCATAGTGAAGTCATTATTTACTTCTTCTATGTCAAAAACTTGGGTTGTCTTTTTTTTTTTTTTTTTTTTTTTTTTTTTTTTTTTTTTTTTTGTTAAAGCATTTTTACAGTCGTAATTGACTTACTGTTCTAAAAATCAATACAAATAAAAAAAGTGGTGAAGTACAATATTCCTGATGGATGGAATGCAATAGGCTCTTTAGCCACCTCAGTAATCCATCATGCGGTCCTACAATAACAATGCAAGCAATATCGCAAGATAGATAAAATAAAACAATTCGCGGGATTGGTACATAATGAAAGGTATACCTAAAGTTACCACACGATTTAAATTGCCTTAGCCAAATGTATGATTGTCTCACTGTACACGCTTTAGCATAAACTGTCCTGAAGGAAAATAGGAGCCGGAATTATATCGTAAAGAGTTTCAAAGATCTGCCGTCTTCGATCGCTTTTTATTCAGCGCCCCGTCCAATTGAGATTCAACATTATGATTATGTTAATCGTCCGGGTACGAATTCGACAGAGAAACGCGCCGCGAATCCATTGTTTCCTTCGGGAATTAATCACAGCCGACACCTGTTATTAAGGGGGTTTCTCTCCTAATCCCATTACTCAGGGCGGCCATGTTTAATCGCGACCCGAGAATCCCAACACCGTTCAGACAATAGATGAGTGCTCATCGCTGGATAATTTTTTAAAAACACCCCATGAATCATTCAAGATGCCGCTGAGGATGACACATAAATCGATATGGGCCTTTTAGAAATGTACCTGTATCCGTGGCGTTATTCGGTGAAAATGGGTTTGATTTCTCAATCGGTTTCAACTGAAGAACTTGTACCGTTCCTCTTTCACGGAAATTTAATCATATATCGTGAAAAGTGTGAAAACTGTAATTTCCGGTGCGTATCATTCAGTAAAGTGAGGTTTAAAACAAAATAATTAAGTAATTTTCATGCAGGAATTTTTTTTTTTGACTGTGGCTTCCGACATCTTGGTCATTTCAGCCCCCAACTAAGTCAATGTTCTATTTACACTTTCAAACACTATATTCATACAAATAAATACATTCATACACATAAATACATCCATACAATACTCATTCCGTTTGGTCGGTGGAGTACTTGATATTCCTCCACCGATCCTATATTCAAACTAGACTTCAATCTAGATTGGGGTCGATGGAGTACTTTTATAAATATTCCGCCATCGACCCCGAACACACACTCTTACGCTTTCATCTTTCGAGGGGTGATGATGACGTTATATTTCACCCTCACCCCTTGCCATTCACGCTAATAAATACATGCACTCAGACAAAACATATAGACACACAACACATAAGACATATTATATACAATAAAACAAAATCAATTACCCTTAAAAAGGGGAACAGGGGACCCTGAAACTCGCTGCAGTGCTCGAGTACCATCTTCAGATTGGATGGCATGCCTACACGCTTCCAGTATGTGGGACACGTCGCGCAACCTTTCTCTGCATAAGGGGCCCCTGCGCGGGCTTTGGCCCAAGAGCAGGTGCCCGTGTGTCAACCGTGTATGGCCTATTCTTAATAGCGCAAGGAAGATTCCTTGTTTCCGGCTCATGTTCTCGGGGGGCCATTTACGAATCGTGCTCTTGACGCGCAAAAGCCTCTCGGACAACCCGGCCTACTGACGCTGCCATCTTTCTTTTATCATGTTCTTTACTGCTAGCTTGGTGTCAGAGGGCCTGGTCGCGTTGGTCTGGTCTGGAGGGTAGGACGTCCCGGCCTTTGCCGCACATTATTGTTATTATTATTGGTGTGTTATATTGTATGTAATGTCATCATAAATTTGCCTTATTTTCATTACAATATCTAAAAGTGTATATTGTTATTATTACTGGTGGGTTATATCGGATGTAATGCCAGGATAAATATGTTTTATTTTCTTTATGATAACTATAAATGTTAATTATTACCAATGTTACTACTCATTTTATTGTAGACAATGCCAGGATATTTTTTCTCTCTTTACAATGTATATTATTATTACTATTGTATATTATTGTATGTAATGAAAGCCAGCCACCATCTGTATGTTTGACACTGTAACATGTTACAATAAATCAAATAAATAAATATTTTATGTACAAGTTATCAAAATCAACTTGTTTCTTTCTAAATACAACCCTACATTTTTTGCTGCATATTATTCAGGTAAATCTTTTTCTTTTTTTAATAAAAAATCAATTCGATTTCATCAAAATCGATTAAAGATTTCTCTAGACACAGTTTTTATTTAAATAGTACAAAAGTTCGGATTTTTTTAATTTGTACTCTTCTTCTTTCTCAACTAAGCTGTTGTATGGCGGTGTTTAAAAAACAAACACAAAAAAATTAATAATATTTACATAACTGTCATACACAAAAAATCAGAAAAGTAAAAAACCATAAACTAATCGCTTCGGCGATCCATAAATTAAAATTGGAACGATACAGACAAGATTAGTGGGCCCCGTGATAAGATGACACGCAATTTTGTGAAGCGTTCCACATTTTTGGGCGTCTTTGGCCGCAACGGTTAAGGCGTTGACATCACTCATCACGGTCACGGGTTTGAATCCGATAAAGCACTCTATCAATTACACTACATGCTTACTGTAATTCCTGTCGGCTATTTAATGGCTGTAAACTTCCATAAACTTGATCCCTTAAACCCTTAAATGTAGTTAACATGGGTTAACATGGTTCCTAAAGAATAGGTCTTCGGTTGCCTTTCTACCGATTTATTCAAGAGAAACTTTACTACGTGAGCAGGACATCCATCCAGGTGGAACCACTTGGCACTATGAACTTCAAAAAATTCAGGGATGATGTCTTAAAAACCCGATGAACCGTTCACGATTTTAATTTTAATTATAAAGGCATGGTCCTTTAAACCCACGTCTGAAACTTGGCTACATAAGGGGAGAAAACAAGTCAAAAAGGCGACCCTTGGTACTATTTATTTCATTACTATTCGATAATGATATTTGCGGCAGAAAGAAAACAAATAGATACTGTATAAAAAAAAATAAACAGGGGGTATCATTTAACTTCTTTTGATAACTTGCATTATTTGCAAGTCTGGTCCGTACGAAAAGGGATACCCGATATGAACAACGTTGTCAAATTTGAGAGAACGTCTGACAGACTGTGCATTCTTAATACAAAAGTAAAACATAATACTAACAATGGTACAACTTTACGCTCTAGCAGAACAAGCAAAAGAAAACGATAAATTTGAAGATTTGACGTACTCGTTGAGAAAGAAAATAATAAAAACTTGGCTTTTAGGTGGCATTTGCTCGAAATCCGGACCTGATTTTTACTTGCTACTTGTTGAAGATGCTGTTAAAATATAGTATTAAAGCCATAAATTACCATAATAAAAATAATTATAATTAAGTATTCAGATTTGTGATTGAATTGATATTAATTATTACTAAATTCACTAATTTCGTGGTCCGCTTGACCAGGTTTTTAGTTGAGATAAGCAATGGCAAAAAGGAGGGAAAATTCAAAAGGTGGGGTTGAGATGGGAAGTTAGTGTCCGAGGTCACGATAGCTCAAGTGGTAGAGCAGCGGCGTATCTAGCCGAAGATCGTGGGTTCGAATCCCGTTCGTGCCATTGACTTTTTTTATCTCAACTAAAAACCTTAATTAATTGTAATTAATTATTACGTTGGGTGTCGAAAACGTTAACACTTATTCTCAAATGAAATTCACGTGTGCATTATAAGGCATTTTTACAATCAAGCTTCTATTTTTCATAAAACTTTACGTTTTGGACTAATTTAACCTAACTTCCGACGGCTTATTATTATTATTATTATTATACGAACTTTACCTTACAGTGTTGAGCGCCCTGTTGACAGACCTCCACGCATAGATCATAGCTCAATATCTAGTTTCAGGCTTTTTTATTAGCCTAAATAATTTAATAATGTCTCATCAGTAATCAATATCATTATTTTCACGATTAAGGTTTTTTCATTAGTTACTTCCTCATTACTTATCCTTAATTAAGAATTCAGTAGCGTATATTATGTTCTAAGGTTGAACTTGCTAGAATTTACACAATACTATTTTTTGCCACTCTCAATAATTTCGTATCTTTTGAGTTAGAAATGTCCAATAAATACACAAGACATCATCCTTAGTTTTGCTGGTTTTACCGCAGCAGGTCTTTTGTAAATTTAAGTCAGTCTTGGGATGTTGCTCCGGAGGCATTATCTCCGAGAACAGCAAATAATAAACAAAAGAAATGTTGATCATGATAAAAATTGTATTGTTATATTTCTTCCTTCTTATTTACCAGTTGGTAGTTGTACAATATATGTATAAATTGTGTGCTTTGTCATACATCGGAGCATTAAATACAATCACCAATAGGTGATTTTACGTGAGGTCAGACCAATTTACAATACTCTTTTCAAATTTTTCACAAAAAACGTTCCCATATTAACATATAAAAAAATCCTACAGGTTCAAGAGTATGCTCTCCACCTGTAAAATAGAAGTAAATCATACTTAGAACCACTTAACTTAACAATTTATTGAAATTTATCATTCAATTTTAATTTCTAAGAGGAAGGTTTACAAAAAGAAGAATAAGTAATATTTTTTTAACCGCATAATATTGTGAAATGTTTCGCCCTATAGCATGTCTCACGAATATACGAAAAAGTTATATTTTACGTAAGCAGTTGCATCAATGTTTTGCGGGCAATTCTATAAATAATAAAAAATACCCAAAGGGTTTGTTATATTATTTGAGATAATCAGTTTTCTTCGGAACTTGTTGGTAAAATAAGAATAGTGTTAACTAAAAGATTTAAAAAAAATTCATTTTAGGAATACAACGTAAAATATAGGTTATAGCTTGTATTTTTGTGAAAAAATTCACTGCCATATATAATTTTTTTATAATCAAAACATTTTAATTGTTTAATTTGTGTTTTGTGTGTTTTCAAAAAAAGACGGGCATTCATTACACAACTTTATTGTTGACTCAAACAAAAAACAACAGTTGACTGACCCAAAATGCAACGGAAAAGACACTTTTTATTGAAAGTGTCTTGTAGAAACTTTCAAGAACTAAATGACAGGTTTCTGCAGCACTTATTTCACCCATATTGCTCTGACGTGATCAACATGAATCATAGAGAAATCTCCAGTTGATTCATAAATATGCCATATGAAGATATTTCAGAATTGTTCAATTTTCCCGATTTACTTTATGTTTATATTTTTCATTTTGATTTATATATGTGTAGATGTCTTGGAGGAAAAAGGCACGGTCGTAGTAGTAAATTCTGGATAAGAAATATTAGAAAAATTACTTGGTCTGTCATATTATGACGTAACTAAACGACCAACAGCTAGGATGGTCAGTCCTGAGATCTATTTTGACCAAACCGCTCTCATCATCTTCGTCCTTTGAAAGTCCTTCTCGGGAAGTGTACCTAATAACCGAATTGGACGAGTTGCGTATAAAAACGGGCCTGCTCTGTGGTCTCCTTGGAATGAACTGAACTCATTTTGTTAAAGGACTGTGGCCAACGAACCGTGACTCCCCCATTCCAGTTCACATCGGCTAACTTCATTGAAAGAGTCTGGCTTTTATCATTCCATTCTTTCTACGAAACGATCAATAGAAGAAATTTCATTTTGGTATAATGAAAACAATGAAGATGTAACAGCCGAGTTTTGATTATTTTAAAATATTTTCTGTGATGTCATGAATGAGTATTCGATTCCCAGTTTTGACAGTGAAAAAATATATGGTCCACTGTTTGATCTTTCACAGGAAAACACGAGCTCGCTGCACTTGGTAATATTTTAAAACTATGCCGATATTCTCATCCTTCCATGATCATTTTGTTTCTAGGACATATTTTAACATGGATGAATTAGTCCATGTTGCAATATGAGTTCTTTGCCTGATGTCCGGAATATATTCTCTAGTATCCTTTTTTGTTTACCTCCACTGGATTAGAGAACATACTGGGATAAGTTTAAATTTTCCCTCTTTAAAATTTCGGGATGTTGCGACATTTTTGGCGAGGAGTGTATATAATATTACCTCTGCAGTTGGTCCCCCCTTAAAAAATAACAATAAAAAAACTCAGTCATGTATAATAATTGCGGAAAATGCGAAACAAATGTTGATATATATTATGTACGCTAGACAGCTATCTAAAAATTATGATTATTGACTCGTTTTACGCCTGAAACCCTTGTTATCCACCCCAACGCTTGGGCGAGTTCGTAGGGTTGAGCGTAGAATTATGGTTATTTCTACATGACTCCTTTAACAATTATATACTTTGTTTTATGATTCTTAATGGCACATAATTTTTAAACACCGGATATGAGATAAAAAAGTCAATGTGACGGAAGGGATTCGTGCCCACGGTCTTCGGATCTGTACCTCCAAGTACAACTGGGGGACCGTGGGTACGAAACCCATCCGTGACATTGACATTTTACCTCAAGTTTTATGTTTGAAAATGATTATATTTCAAAATTGAATTGAAACCGATAAAAAAGAACCATTATTTAAATACCCGTATCTCGTGTATATTATATTTCTGAAATGTTGTTGCCATTTTTATTAAAATTGTTTAAATTAGCTTTGAGTTAGGTTACAAAATTTCAACCTTCACTTGTTTTTAATTTAAATCTATTTTAGTCAGTTGAAACCGAAATCTAAGAGTGCTAATTCCCTTGGTAAAATTCCCTCTTAATCTAAACTCTTCACCTTTGCATTAGGCATTCTTTTTCCGTGGCATAATTTAATTCAGAAAATGGAAGAACAGGCTGAGAAAAGAGCTCTGAATAAATTAAAGAAATTAATTTAAATTTACAAAGACCCCCTGAGTCCGGCCATTTAGTATTTATAGGGGGAGGTTTTCTGAAAAACCTGCCCCTTTTTCCCCGTACCGTCACTCGGATTAACCTCCCTTGCATATTCTATTAGCGGAATTACAGGAACTTTCAAGCCTCTTCTACCCTCCGTCCCCATCCGGCTTCTATTATTTCGAAACCGTTCAAAGGTTAATGAGCTGGAAAACTCCTCCGCTTTTACTATACAACTTTTCGTTTTAGGGCAAACGGTCCTGCCTTTTAATACATTTGGAAAAGGTCGGACACGCTTTTATTTTATTTCGCTTTTTCGAACTTGCCCGAGGGTTTCAACGCGATTCCGCCCGGGCACGACGGGCTTGCGTACTGAGTAAAAGAATTGTTCGCGGTTACAAAGTTATTGCGGGCAATCTTCTCGGGGCGATTTATTTTTTTACAGAGCGACTCGCAAATTCATCAAGGAGAAAACAAGAGCTTCAACATTTCTCCAGGGAGGCCTTTTTATATATTCTGAAAAAAAGGAAGAAAACACAAGAACAACAGTCGGCCGTGTACTCGGCGGCTTGATGAAAACACAAAACGGAAGGACGAGGAAGGATTGGGTCGAGGGCAAGGTTGGAATATACTTGATTAGCCTACCTGGTGAGGTTAAATAATTCCCATATCCTGGCCCTATTTTCAGACATTCAACAAATATTACTTTTTATTTTTTCCTCGGCTTGAGAAGGAAATTATTCCTTTCTATCCTTTTCTCACTAGCGGTTTATTCGTTGGGTAATTATTTTCCTTTACTTGAAATTTAAAATCATGTTTATATTTAATTAAACCCTACAGATATCTAGTTAATTAACCTTTAATGATGTATGAAACAAGAAAACAAGTATGCCAAAAAGAAAGAAACCAAATATTACATAAATTCTTCATAATGTTTTGTAAAGATCCCCAATGATTTTGAAGGCATTAACAGCATAACTGATTCTCTCTTGAGGCGGGAATTTTCGATGAAAGATAAAATATTTCGTTTCGCTTCACATTGTCAACAATTCAAATTTTAAAATAATTATAGTTTTTATTTAAAGTCTTGTTGAGATGAAAAAACAAGATTACGAGCGGGATTCGAACCCATGACCTTTCGGCTCAATACGCTCTAACCACTTGAGCTGTCGTGACTGAATAAATTTTTAAATTGGTTTTGCAAATGTTTTTGTTTGCTATACGATGTAAAAGAAATTAAACAGTAAAACCGCATTACAAATCAAATATTTAGAATAGAATTGGTATTTCATCAATAACAAATCACAATGTCATTTTATAACATCAATAAATTCATTTTTATCATATATGTATTCGGTTTTCTAGTAATATTTTTACACAGCACACAAAAATTTTGCGCAGTTAAGTCTTTATCTCCTTTTTAACTTATCCTGAAATCCTATCTCACCGAACACTGCTCCAGAGTGAAGTGCGGCAATAAGTTCTCGGAGCAAGACAGATACAAGCGGCGTCCCACAAGGGCGCATTCTTGGACCCATACTTTATATCAGTTATACTGGTTGCCTAATTACACATCCTAATACCATCATAATCCAAGCTACCTCAAACATCCAAGAACATGTTGGGTTTATCAAAGTCTTGATAAAGACAAAAAAAAAGTAGAATAATAATAGAAGAAAACTGTACTGAGAGTACACCCATTGAACTAAAATTAACCTGTACATCATTAACAAAGAGATTTTCATGGAAGTGAATACTTACTATTTATGACTGAGTGGAATCCCCACAAGACTTAAAAGACAACTTAACAGAAGACTTCAATCTATCAGAATATCCCCAACTAAAAACAACTTTGTTGACTTTACCGTCATCCCCAAAAGTTTACCGACAAGCCCGCTATTCTAAGACAAAAAAACGAGGATGTTGATGTATTAGTCGGGGTGTAATATACTGCGCCCTTTAAGAACTATTGTATTCCCCGTTCTGTGCCTAAAGCCCGCCAGTGAGTCCTATATCATCAAGGAATTTGATTAGTAGGCTCGGTTTCAGCGGGTGAATTTCTAGTAACATATTACGTCCCAAAGCAGTTCTTCCAGCGCGCAAGTTGTAGCACCGCAGTTTGTTAATAAGTGTGTTGGTGCCTCCTCTGATTCTTCGCAGAATCTGCATGTGCCATCTTGGGTTATACCTATCTTCTTTAAATGTCCGTTTAGTTTGATGTTTCCTGTTAAAAAATCCTTTTAGGATTTGCAGTTTTTTCCTGCTTCCTTTGATGCATTCTATTACTTCTTTCCTGCCAAAATTTGCCAGGAGGTTCTTAGAGTTCTTGTATGTGTCCAATGAGTGAGTGCCATTGTTCCCTCAATTTCTTTTTATTCTTCTGTCAGAGGTACTCATTGATAGTTGGGTTCCTTGCACACAGATCCTATCAGCGGTATAGCAGCCCCTTTTCTTGCAAGGGTGTCCGCTTTCTCGTTGCCTTCTACTCCCACATGTCCTGGAACCCAGCAGAGGCTGACTTCATTCTGCGGACCTTACAATTTTAATTTGGTTTTGCAGTTCAACACCATTTTTGAACTAATGATGTTTGAGCGTAATGCTTTGATGGCTGCTTGGCTATCTGACATGAAAGTTATTTTCTTTTTTTTATACCCTTTAATCAAATTGAAACGATTATACATCTCTCGATTGCCTAGATTGGAAGATACTGGTTTTTGTTCCCAAGGGCTCTGAGTATTTGGTTCAAGGACCGAATATACTCTTACCCCGACAAAAATCATACGAAGCTCTATTTCTGATAAATCTGCGCCCGTGCACTTCAATCAGTTTAGCGTTACTGTACACACTAACTTTATGCTAAATCTCCGAAATGTACGAAAAATGAAAGCATAGTAAATAAATAAAACAATAAAATCTATGATGGAATTATGGGATGGCTCACAATTTTTATACGTCTTTGCGTGTGTAGTTTGAATCGTTATAAAATATTATTGACGTTGGTAGGTTATCGCAAAAGCTTGCCTTGATTCTTTTTTATTTCTTCGAACACTTCAGTACGTAAAGAAATCACGGATGGGAATTCCTGTAAAAGCCGAACCGGAGATTATTTCAATCGTCCAATCTGTTGGGATTTCACTAGCGATGCTCGATGGGAGTTTGTGATCAAAAACCGTGGATATTATTACAACTCGTTTCAAAACCACGTCGAGGCTCTTAG
This sequence comes from Cimex lectularius, assembly GCF_000648675.2. Lineage (NCBI taxonomy): Eukaryota > Metazoa > Arthropoda > Insecta > Hemiptera > Cimicidae > Cimex > Cimex lectularius. The sequence continues at coordinate 730,932 of NW_019392772.1, read as the reverse complement.
ATCCCACAACCTTTCCTTAGCCCATTGCTCAAAAACGGAGAATCGACACGGATACCGCCCATCTAATAGGGGGCGATTCGATACATCGTGTCACGCCTTTGCCATTAATCGATTCCAAACGGCCTGGGCCCCAATCTCGTGCTCCCAAATAGAATGGGAGGTAATGGCGGCTTTATATAAGGCCATTACCTCTTACATAATGGCCCTCTCTGAGCCGAAACGTGATCCTTTTAAACAATGACTGTTGTTGCGCCTCGGCCCGCCATCACTTCTGATATTTATTTTTTCTCCGTCTCGCTCCCTCTTCGCCCCTTCCTAGCCCTCCTGCCCGCATTACCCTTCCGAGGGAGAGAGAATCGAGGATGAGGTCGCTACACGGGATGAGGGTAGTTTGGACGTGAATTATTCCTCCAAATGACGCCATTCGTTTTCTGGCCGGAGTTATCCGGTATTTTAACAGCGGAGTGCAATTGCCCTCTTAACAGTGCAGAGCTCCGAGAGAAACATTTCTTCCACCGGGCTAATACAGACAATTGCTTCGCCCTCGTACACCTACAAACTCCTTTCTGCTGCGTTCTACATGAAAGTTTAATAGAAGATAGTTACACGGCCTCGATTTGTTGCGGAAAATCATTATAAAACAGGAGATAAAATCGACCCATTCAGTTCAATTTAAATTAATTATAAAATCTGCTCTTATCATTCGTCAATTAATTTGTTCAACGATTTTGTTGGGTTCTGCGTGTCATGATCGTTTCAGATCTTCCTGGCCTTCGTGTTACTTGATTGTCCCTGCGAAGTATGGATCTGCACTTTTAACATCTTTAGGTGTATTTGTTTGAAAGCAACTTGTCAGAACTCATACGTAAAGACAGCGAATTGCTGAAAGGTTTCCCCAAAGAATGACAGATTCAGGCCATGATTACAAATAAAAAAGAAATTTCTATTTTAAAGTAAACACTACTAACGTCATGTGACTTGTATCTCAGATTGAATTTTGATGTCTACAAGTCTGAAAATATAAAATTTGAACATAAAAACTGATTATTAGGGTAGGACCCTGCAGACAAAACAGGTTTTTAACAACCTGGCTCAAAAAATTAAAATCTATATGACGACTCAATCAGAAATTACCTAGAAGATTTAACACTAAGCGGAGACGCTGACTATTCCCTTATAGAAGGCAATAAAAAAATCAAAAGGCCAATTGCTCAAATTCTTCTCAAACGTAGAGTGCGGAGTAGATGGGCGAGAGATAGCATAGAAAAAGGACACACACTCTCTCTCACTTACACAAACACACACTATCACAACTCAATTTATCACCTCCCCTCTTTCACACTTAACGACATGATCTGCCTCGAGACCTCTAACTATTGTTTCAATTTACATTAAATTTACATATTTCCTATGTCTGCAGAGTTCTAAACTTCCTAACCACCGCCTTCCCAGGAATGCGCTGGAATCATAAGGCCGAAAATATCATGGTTCTCTTTCTGGAATACCTTGGCTCAACAATTTCAGCTAAATTTTCCCTGCGCGATTGTAAAGAGTGTCCACTTTTATATTCAAAATTGATCAACTATATCCGCATATCTCATACAGTGAAATGTCTCCTTCATGCTTACATTTCCCATAGGTTTTTGCTATATAAGTATCTTGGCATCAATCAATCTCTCTTGAACACGGCAAAATTCTAAAATTCCGCCCATTTCGCTAGTTCGCTGGTTTTTCAAAGTCGGGTGCGAGTTACTTTACCTTAATTATAATCCCACAAAAGTCACAATTCCGATAAGTGCTCTCTCTGCAACAGGCAGGCTCGAAAAGATTGTTTTCACTTTTCAGCAGAATGCTCAGTTTTAGCGAAATTCGAGTACAGCACAGGATTGCCCGCGTTGACCGTCGTGCACCTCTTTATTAAATAACCCCGAGGGCTTACATTTAGTAAAGTTTGCAATGGCATCCGGGAACTACAGAAAAGAACTAGTTTTTAATTATTAAATGTTTATTGTATATATAAGAAACACCCTGGTTATTTATAAGTGCATAAGATTATGCAAATATACACAGATATGTATTTTCCTTATATATTTTTTTCTCTTTTGTTTATTCCTTGAGAACAAATTATTATTATTTGTTTGGTTTATTAATAATTTACAGCCGGACTCCGGCAGACGGTTGGTAACCATTGCCGTTGTGCTTTTTAGTTATGTGCAATATTTTTCCCTTTTGTTTATCTAATAAAGTACTTTTTTCATTCAATTATTCACACACACACACACACACACACACACACACACACACACACACACACACACACACACACACACACACACACACACAGATTTATTTTTGCTAATTATAGAACGGAATTGAACGGATATCTATACACTACTGTAAATGGCGAAATTATTACGATAAACGAAAACTGCTGACAAATAATCCATTTAATAACTTTTATAAACAACTCGATAACAATTTATATCTCTATATCTAAAGACTATGCCAATCATTTTATTTTCTTAATTGGTTCAACGTTTTTGTAAGGAAGTTACCAACCGTTCAATTATCCCATTTGTCCTCAAAAGATTTCAATACACAACGCAAATTGTCGATTTCAGTCATATTGTGCGCTGTGATCTGTCCGAAGGAGGATAGCTTTTCCATCATACTTAATGAAAAGTTTCAAAAGGCACGAGGTTCAAAATTCGGCAACGTAGCCGTGGGAGGCAAAACATTATTGCGCAAGGTCCAAAACGAGTTGAACTTTCACGAGCTTAACCCTCCTCGGGTTTCAGGCGAGATTGTATTCCCATTCTTTAAGACTATAAGGATCAAATGGTTTATTCTCGCGTTGCATAGAGGTTACGGTTCTCTACTCCAAAAGTTCAATAATGCCACGACAGCAATTTTATCTCAGACTGATGGAACCAAAAAAATACAAACATTTCTTAACATGTGAATATTTCACATGGTGGTCGATTTGTTATGGCGCCCGACTCGTATATCACATGCTAACGGGCCTTGGTTAGAATCCCAGCATGGAACTTGGAATTTGATTTCAGGTTTAGAAAAAGTATGAACAGACATGAAAAAACTGTTCTGTGTATTAAAAATAAAACTCTTAAAATAAAAAAGTTCACAAGTACGATAATTTCCAAACGACAATTGTGTCTGCTAAGTAATTTCCATCTAAGGTAGATTTAGTTCTGCAAATATGATTCTTTGCGTCAACAAGCTACGCTTGTTTTTTATATTACCTACAATAAATTTATGAATTTAAACGAACTTTTTATGATACAAGGAAAATAATTACTTTAATAATCTTCTTTGACAATTTAATCTAATAGTGATAGTGTACAACAGTGGTTCAATGTTGTGTTATATCCATTAGATTTCGTCGTCCGATTGTCAAAATAACTTCTTTCAATTAATTAATCTTTATGTAAGGTATTGGCTGAGATAAAAAAGTCAGTGTCAAGAGCGGGATTCGAACCCACGACCTTCGGCTTGAGATGGGGAATTGGTGTCCGAGTGGATCAAAGTCGCGATACCTCAAGTGGTTAGAACAGCGGCGTATTTAGCAGAAGGTCGTGGGTTCGAATCTCGCTCGTGACACTGACTTTTTTTATCACAACCAATACCTTACATAAAGATTAATAAGTTGTGTTATATGATTATTCCGAGATCGTGAGATAGGGTCTGGTGTGACGTAGGTTTTAGAAAGACATTTTCTTTATCGTGCCAACGTTTCGATCTTTATTGAGATCATCTTCAGGGCCTGGGATTTATAAACATTGTTTAAATTTTACAAATACATGTAGGATGTGGAAAAAACCTCAAAATTGTTCTTTGTACATAATTATAACATTTATAGTACCAAAAAATGAAAGGGTGGTTGATTTGTTATGGAGCCCGACTCGTATATCACATGCTAATGGGCCTTGGTTAGAATCCCGGCATGGAACTTGGAATTTGATTTCAGGTTTAGAAAAAGCATACATGCATGTATAGTAGTGAGAGATCTTGTATGTTTTTATCTCATTTCGATCGAGTAATGAGATTATTAATTAGTAAATGGTTATAATTAAGAATTGAAAAATGTTTTGTAGTTATGGTCATGTTTTCAATTTCCTTCTTGGATGTACATAAGCAATTTGCACATGTATAGAGTTTAGCCTATCGTAGTCCACCGGTTATTCCGCTATTGTAATTTACAATAAATTAATGTGTTGGCAGTCTCCGGTCTGGCCTAGGTCTTATCCGTTCGGTCGGTGAGATTGAGCTCTGGGTGCTGTCAACAGCTAGATTAATTCAGCACCCAACGCTTGCAGTTCATAAACCTATTCACCCCCTCATTCATTCTTAAATATATTATATTCTATTCTCATACCATTCACTCAATTGATGGTGGAATATTCGATATTCTTCTTGTATATCCATCAGGCAACTAACATAATTGGGGTAGATGGGGTTTTCAATATTCCGCTATCAGCTCGTACCCTTACCAACCTTCACTCTCAACACATGCTAAGGACACAAAACTATATAACAAAAACATTCGTCCAAAAATCAGAACAGAGGACCCAGATTCTCGTAGCCACGCTCAAACACACTTCTCATATCGGGTGGAATTCCTACGCGCCCTTTATATGTAGCCAAGGAATTGCACCCATCAATAAGGTAGAACAGATCTAGAAACCTTTCTCTGCATGCCGGACACATACGCTTGCTTTGGCCCAAAAGTAATATATGTCAGCCTCGCATTGCCTATTCTTAATCGAGTAGGATGACTCTTCTATGAGTCAGAACTTCTGAGGGCCACATATCGACAGTACCGACTCACACTCTCAATCACTGTTAAGTACATTCTTTCCTTTTTATATAACCTTCACTCAGTTAAGTTGGCGGAATACTTGCGGAATTACACTTTACACATATTATATAACTAAAATAATTTAAGGTTTATGGTACGGTTTTCTCTACACTTCACATTCTGGCTAATAAATACATTCAGTCTCAACTTACAAAATGAACACACAAGACGAAATATCTATATTGTTCTTTCTTGATCTGCTTTTTGTCTGTCGAATTCAACGGTTATTTTTGTCTGATGCATTTATAAACGGATTCTATTGACAAAATAATACATAGAACAACCAGTGAAAATAGTAAAATTCTAAAACTGGTCTGACATTTGTATCTTATAAGAAAGTAGCATAGAAGTAGAATTTGATGATTTTTTTTTTAAATAAAACGGAAAAAACAAATGATTGTATCGAATGAAACAATTGGAAAATAAAAATTATTTGTTGGTTAATTAATTTAAATTAATAACAAGTTTCATTACGAAACAATAAATAATGCGATATATAGGGCAAATCAAAATCTCTTAGGAAAACAACTTATCCACTAAAAGATTTTTCGTGAAATAGTGCAATTTTGGCAATAATATATGTTTTTACTAATTGTTTTATATATTATCGTTAATGATTTTTTTATATTGGAAACCTTTCTGGGATAAGATCAATTTGAAATCCTTCCTCAAGTTTTCGAGGAATGTATGCCCTTCATCAGGACTTAAATTCTTAGATGAATAATAAAAGGTTGAAAATATGAAGGTCTATTTAAAATTTTGAAACCCACGATTTCAAGGTTTGGTGAATGAAATGAAGGTCTTTCTTTCCAAATAGCTTTATCCTCGTTTAAAAAAATTACAATATTGAAGGCTGATACTAATTTTATCGGAATATTAAATGTAAAAGGTGTAATGTTAACAGAATTATGCTTGCCCTGATTTTTATGTCTGCATTTCATTCAGGCCCTATTTCCTTATGCGGTACTTAACGGGCCTTCTGCGGTCTTATGATTATGTATTTTTAAAAAGAATACAAAAAAAAAAATCCGCCTTCAAAGAAGAAATGAGACAAAATCTTTACAAATAGACCTCATTTTAAGCCCTGCGGTAAGTCACGACGAAAGCTTAAATGAGGAAAAAATGAAATAGGGCTCATAATGACAGAGTCGAACGGCTGAAAATGATCGTTCGACCGCAAATCGAAATGGACTGTGGTGTCATTCGACTCTGACAAAGGCTTTACTCACGGTTAAGTGAATCGCTCCAGGATAATTTAACAATCGAAAATGTTAAAAAGGGCTCCGTCCAACGTGGATAAATCAAAATGAAATTACCGAGTAATTATCGGCCATTAGGCCACTATCAGAAATCCCGACGTCATGCCGGCAAATCCTATTGCGGTATATCCACAACCGCAGTTAATATAAGCCCGGCTCCGTGCAATTCAGGAATATCAATTTCCATAATATATCCATTCGAGTCGTGATGTATCCGCAAATTGGCCCCCTGCCCACTACATCACTGTGCTTTCTTGATTAATGTTGCATAATCCTTCCTCCCCTCGCGAAACTATATCTAATCGGTGCCCAATCGGATGATTTAATCATTAAAAAAGCACATTTATATCCATTCGATCCATACGTTAATCGTTGTTTCTCTTTTTAACATGAACGAATGTCAATCATTTGATGTTCACGATAATGTGACAACTGAAAAGTTGCGTGACCACAAATTAATATAAATCTGTACAACTTGACAGGATGTAGAACACGATAATGTTATATTATTCATCATCGTATGATTTTGTATGATTCTTTGAAATATCATAAACAATCTGGTATTAATTAATAATAATGCCGATAAATAACACCTTTACAAACGTACAAAAGACAAGCATTACATAAATGACATAGATCAACCACTGACGGCTTATGGTCGAAATAGATAGTAAAACATGACTGATAATAACAATAGTGGAAAATCACAATATTTCAGTCGTATTCCAACGACCTGCATGATGGAATCATTGACATGTTCCATATTTAATATAACTTGGTCGTTGAGTCGACAATAGAATTGCTCATACACTTCTTGTCAAACCTATCAGTTTCGGTAATGGACCCATTGAAATTATTGTGAATATCTTTGTAATTTGCTTGACGGAACTATAGAAATGCTCATGAATTATAGTTGTAAGACCTACCAATTGTGTCGAATTAATACTTAATTAATTACTACTGTAATTTGATAATTGGATTGAAGGAAAGATACTCCTGAATATACGTCATAACCTAACAGTCTGCTTGACAGCTTGCAGCTGGAAAATGGGTTATAATCCATAGGAAGAAGCACAGCAGTTTCATTTTGATTGAATCATTGAAATATCTGTGAACAAATGTCACGATGTGCTTGACCAAACTATAGATATTCTCATGAATTCTATTTATAAGATCTAACAGCTTGCTTTGATTCGTTGATATATCCCATCAATATTGAAACTTGACAACTTAATTGTATGAGTACGAAAAATGTTCCTGAATATATATTGGAAATATTCATGAATTTTAGTTGCATCACCTAGCAATTATTTCGAATCTGATAACCGGAACTAAAAATATTCCTGAATATATATCATAACCTAGCAATTTGCACGGCAGCCTAAAGCTGGCCTATGAGAGCTATAATCCATACATGAGAGGGCACAATAGTTGTATTTTGATGGACGCATACTAGAGACTTTAACCACCTCATACGAACAAAGACTAACAATCTACAGGATGAAATCCGGAAATATAGAATTTTTCATGTACTCTACTACTCAAACCCTATCAGTTCCGGAGATGGAATCATATAAAAGGCGCAATTTGCGTGACGGAACATAGAAATGTTCATAAATTCTAGTTGTATGACCTACCAATTGTGTCGAATTAATACTTAATTAATTACTACTGTAATTTGATAATTGGATAGAAGGAAAGATACTCCTGAATATACGTCATAACCTAACAGTCTGCTTGACAGCTTGTAGCTGGAAAATGAGCTATAATCCATAGGAAGAATCACAGCAGTTTCATTTTGATTGAATCATTGAAATATCTGTGAACAAATGTCACGATGTGCTTGACCAACCTATAGATATTCTCATGAATTCTATTTATAAGATCTAACAGCTTGCTTTGATTCGTTGATATATCCCATCAATATTGACACTTGACAACTTAATTGTATGAGTACGAAAAATGTTCCTGAATATATATCGGAAATATTCATGAATTTTAGTTGCATGACCTAGCAATTATTTCGAATCTGGTAACCGGAACTAAAAATATTCCTGAATATATATCATAACCTAACAATTTGCAAGGCAGCCTAAAGCTAGCCTATGAGCTACAATCCATACATGAGAGGGCACAATAGCTGTATTTTGATGGACGCATACTACAGACTTTAACCACCTCATACGAACAAAGACTAACAATCTACAGGATGAAATCCGGAAATATAGAATTTTTCATGTACTCTACTACTCAAACCCTATCAGTTCCGGAGATGGAATCATATAAAAGGCGCAATTTGCGTGACGGAACAGAAATGTTCATAAATTCTAGTTGTTTGACCTAAAATTTACGTCATATCATTGATACATCCTGTTAACCATTATAACTTGGCAACTCAATGGGAGGAGTACTAAAAATCTTCGGTAGACGAGTAATATTCTCTCGGCTATAGACCCCGCGGTAGTGGGTTCGATTCCAACCGTCACCCCTAGCTCTTTTTCATGCAACTCTCTTCCCCTACACAAGAACAAGCTTCTAGCTTATCGTTATAATCGATAATTACTTATAGCCCAAAACATCGAAGAAAGATCATGAGTCCATTGAAACGTCATTCCGGAGGAATTACAGGTCTTTGGTTCTCCCAAAAATTAGGTTTATACGCGTAAAAATAATAAAAATGCCTTTTTCTCTGAATGCTATCAACCGACAATAATAAATTTTTAGGATCATCGACTAGATGAATTAATATAGTATAGAAGAATTGTAAAAATAAATTTTAGTTACGACATGTACATAAGTTACAGCGAAAAAATATTCCAAGTTTGAAAAATAGACCAATATTTTTGCCAAACTTCAAATATTTGTCAATTTAATACAAACTTTAGGATAATTTAATTAGTCATAACAGCTTGGCGTACATCTGCAAATACTCTTATTAATTTTATTCAAATATATTGTATCGTTTTTAAGAAAAGTGCACAAATGTGGAGGGTTTTGGCCCATGTTTCAGTGTTCATTTTAATATAAATTTAATATAAATTGAATATACATGTTAATGAACTGTGAAATTTGCCATTTTGATCAGCTTCTAGTTTTTCTGACTATCAGTGAGTGTTCATTGTTATTTAAAGTAGACTACTGTTAATTGTTTACGTTTTGTTCACTATTTTTGACATTTTCTGGGTATTTTAGATAATGTTTTACGTATTTAAATAGTAGTTATTTCACTCAGAACATTAAAATTGAATCAGCGATTCTTACCACGCAGGTTTTTTGTTTTTGCATTGCCCAGCGACATGTTTTCTTTCCGAAATTACCAGGAGAACGTTTAAATCCGATGGTGCCACGCCAAAGGGCCGGAAGGACAAATAAGGGGTTTTCGGAGTTCAGGAAATGCCCCTACGAGCTGGCACTCGTATTATAAAAGTATAAGGAACAAGTGCCGGATCACAAAACGAAATTACCCTCAATTACACCCAGCGACATATGGGCTTAGGGACATCACCGCACTCGACCCGTTTTTTGTTTTGGTTTTGGTTTTTTGTTTTCTTTGAGGCGGGAGTCCTTAACTGGGTAAGCGACGGTATCATTTTCCCAGCATGAAGAACAGCATCCTTTCATCAAAAGAAATGGACACATTTAACGCTTTTGTAGGAGAAGAAGTCAGTAATGATGGAAACGTTTTTCTTCATATCATTACGCACGCTTATTTCGTTATTTGTAACAAAATGTTTTTCTTAACATTAATCGAACGAAATTGTTCACTCAGCTTCAAATAAAAAGAACGAATTTAAATGTGTGGTGTTTCGTGACCGTTAGTTAATTGTTTTTTGGAGATCGTGAAATGCGGTCTGGTGTGACGTAGGTACAAATACTTTGATTGAGTCTAAAATTCTTTCTAAATTCGTTTTTCACTAAATTCACATCCTACATGTATTTGTATACTTTAAATAATATTTATAAATCCCAGGCCCCGAAGATGATCTCAATAAAGACCGAAACGTTGGCACCATAAAAAAATATTTTTCTAAACCTACGTCACACCATACCGCATCTCACGATCTCCAAATAATCATAACGAATTTAGATTTTTTCCTCATTTTTTCAAAAATATTCTCTCCCTTTCTCATTCTATCTCACACTTCATCTTTCTCTCTGCCTCCTCGTTACACTACCTTTCTCTTTCCCTCTTTTTCACACTCTCTTTCCATTTCTCCCTCACTCTCTCTCTCTCTCTCTCTCTCTCTCTCTCTCTCTCTCTCTCTCNTCTCTCCCACTCTCCCTCTCACCCTCCCTCTCATCTCTCCCTCCATTTCTCTCACCCCCTCCCCCTCCCACCACTCGCTCACTCACTCACTCTCTCTCTCTCTCTCTCTCTCTCTCTCTCTCTCTCTCTCTCTCACTCTATCTCTCTCACTCTCTCTCTCTCTCTCTCTCTCTCTCTCTCTCTCTCTCTCTCTTTCTCTCACCCTAACTCTCTCTCTCTCTCCCTCGCTGCCACCTTTGCTATTTTCTATGCGTTCAGTTTGTATGAATGTATTGTACTTAAAACAGTGAATCTCTTAGGAAGTCGTTGTTAATCATTGAAAAATATCATATTTAAAGAATAATCCAGCACAAAGATTTGATAATTGGCAAAATTGACCAAAATGTATAGAATAAATAAAATACATATTCACTGCAGTTTTTAACGGTTTAGGGTTTATGTAATATTTGTAAATATTTTAATATTGAGGTTGAACTGCGTTGCATGTTAAGTTTGTATTTTTGTGAAGAAGAAAAATAATTTGTTCAAAGAGAGAAACTATTTTTTTTTTAATTTCTGCAATGATTACAAATAACTATTTTGAGTGGCTGAGCTTGAACTTTTGCTCGTAGGGGTGCTGGGATAAGTGGTGTATGTTAATTGATTTCGAGTATATTTTAAACAAGTGTACAATCCGAGTCAATCTTAGGGGCCTGGAGGTCGGATGGGGTCTAAAAAATTGACACGACAGACAAAAAGTGATTTGACAAGACAATCGGCTGCAATCAGTGATCGGGGGTGCATCTGTTGAAAATTGGCCATGAGGGACGTCGTCCCCCACCGGAAAATCCAGTTGCCACCCCTTCCGAAAGCGATCGCTCCGATTTCAATCGGCACCCCTTCAGTCAGTACCGTGGGAAAGTATCGGATGTACGTGTCGGTCGCACTGGAAAACTTCTTTTTCCTGAGAAAAACACATAAAAAAAATAAAATAAATACCGCTAGGCGTATAATTACACTTAATTGCAATGTAATAGAAGGACTCGCGTCCAGCCGGCCTAATGAATGGCGGAGTTGAATACCGGTTTTAATTGAAGTCGTCTTAATGAAACAAAACTCACCAGGCAATTATGGCTTCCTTGTAAAGATGAGCTCTTGTTTTCTGACTGCAAAAATATATCCAACAAAACCATTTTAACTTCTAGTTAATTAAACAAAAACATAATACATAACTTCTTTTATTTTTATTTGGCATGTGACTAACAATTTCTAGTTGTGCACTACTATAGTCAAGTACAGTGAAAAATTGCCATTTGTCAAAACTTACTAATAAGAGAACGCGATTGCCTTAAAAAGTCGGACCAGGGGCACCAGATAGTCGATTCAGTGCTCAAGCATAATTTCATGTCGGGAGGCTTTACACGTCCTTTAAGGTGGCCCTTCACGATCGCTCCTAGCAGTCCAAACGGAGCGACGCCGTTCCAAAAACCACGTCAATGGCAAAACTGAACTGGCGTGCCCGGATGTGCAGAATATTCGACCGGTCCAAACTCCATCGCGCCACTGCAAACATCTACGGCGCGACAACGGCATGGCACGTTCGTGAATGGGAAAACCAGGCAAGAACGGTGGAATATTGGCGCGCTGGCTTGGTCGTGAATGGGAAAACACGCTTTTTTGGCGCAGACTCCGTCTTTCTGTCACTGAGCAAACATCTCCGTCGTACATTCTCAAAAAGTCAAAAACGTTTATTCTTTATTGGCAATGACATCCAATCGAGATTTTATTGTTGAGATGATTGAATTGTATGAAAGTTTACCATGTTTATGGAAAGTGGTGGACAATGATTACGTTAGAAATAAAAGAAATTCGATCCTCAACCAGTTGGTCGCCATTTTCAAAACAAAGAATACAAATGTAACGGGTGATGCGGTGTTGATAACCCCTAACAATGATCAGAAATTGTAGTTGAGAACTTAAGTTTTTGTAGTTATCCCTGTAGCGAGAAATCGTAATGTGGTTGCCAACCTTTCATGTAGTGATGATTTCTCTCATGACTGTCTTTTGTTTATTAATCAAGGGGGTAACAAGCTGGAGTAAATATAAATAAGATTTTTTTTTTTGTAAGGTTTTGGTTGAAATGAAAAATATAGTGTCACGAGGGGATTCGAATCCACGACATTCGGCCAAATACGCCGCTGCGCTAACCAGTTGAGCTATCTAGACTTCGATAGTTCGATCCACTCGGACACCAAGTCCCCATCTCAACCTATAACCTTCCGAATTTTCTCTCTTTTTGCCATTTTTTGGTGTCGGAGAGAATCGAAGTCACGATAGCTCAAGTGGTAGAACAGCGGTGTATTTAGCCGAAGGCCATGGATTCAGATCCCGCTCGTGGAACTAGCTTTTTCATTTCAACCAAAACCTTACAAAAAAGATTAATTAATTGAAAGAAGTAATTTGGTCAATAGAACACTAAATATAATGAATAAATAAGACGTTTCATCCATCCTTAAATAGTTCCTCCAAGCAGTGGGTTCAAGAGAAAGATCTTTCATCAAATTGATGTGGGTATTACGGCTTCTGTTCAGGAGCCACTTCTTACACGATTTCCTTTTCGATTTTTTGCTTTTAATATATAAATAAACAGCGGCGTAGCACAAGATATTGTCATCCATTTTGAGAAGATAATTCACTGGTTGACGTTCGGACCGCCTGGCAGTGGTGCGGTCGTGAATGCCCCTCAAATTTCAGGCACTCCAAATGGAGCTGTACGGCTTGGCGCGGTTCCATTTGGAGTGATCGTGAATGGCCACCTTTATATAGAGTCAAGGAGTTGTACGCTTCAATTACGTGGGATATGTATGCTGGACAGATACGCGTCCGTGTTTCAACCTCGCATGACCTATCCTAAATGGGATGAGGATGGATGGCTCCTCTACGAGTCAGATCCTCTGAGGGCCCCGATCGACAATGCTCTTAATATGTGAGCATCCGGCCCACTGACGAATTTTTGCGTCGGAGGGATGGATCGCGATGGTTAAGTCTGGTAGTTGGGACACCTTAGCCGACTTGTCCGCCTTTTCGTTACTTCCAGACCTTTAGGTCGAGGAACCCAGACAACAACCACCGTTTTTCTAAGACACTCCAGTTCTCGGTATTTCACAGAAAGATTGACAACGGTGTGTGTGTGTGTGTGTGTGTGTGTGTGTGTGTGTGTGTGTGTGTGTGTGTGTGTGTGTGTGTCTACAGTATATCTGTAAAGAGAACTAAAACGGGACCGTAGTTGCAGGATAGAATGATACTGTCATATGTTCGCTTATGGTGTAAGGATGGGAAGAGTCATCAGCAGTGTATTATGCTTTGTGCACTTAAGGGACCGTACAAAGCGGCTTATACAAAAGAGATAGAGAGATCATGTAAAGCATCAAATACAGGTAAAATAAAAAATATTAATTCAAATATGTTTTAATTGATGATCTGCCGGATAGTCATTACTACATCATTTTCATATAAAAACGTATAAACCCGTATCTACGTGTTCGTCTTGGTGACGTCCATATAAACTTTCCTATCTATGTAGTTATTTTTATTTATTTAAATCCCGATTTATCTATCTTTACTACACGGATACTTATTTTTTTGTATTTAATTTTTTTTTTATTCTTGCTTGCCTACCTTTCTATGTGTATGTGGTCTCTTCTCCCTCTCTCTCTCTCTCTCTCTCTCTCTCTCTCTCTCTCTCTCTCTCTTTCCCCCCTCCCTCTCTCTATTTATCTATCCATCTAGAGATACAATCGTATTTTTCTCTGTCTGCCTGTAAGCAATTCCTTGTTACTGGCAAAACTGAAACCATGAGACCAATTTTTAAGGAATTTTCAGGGATTGTGTGAGTGGTACCCTATCAATTTTATTCCGAATTCTACACGTAGTACTTGTGAATAATTAGGCTTACTATATTAATATGAATGGTTTATATTCTTTGACTCCGAGATTTGAATCAAACCTATCCAAATCCTCTATAAGGGGGGGGGGTAACAGTCTGCAGAAAATCAAGAATTTTAGGCGAAGGGAATCGTACAGCAAACATTTGAGTTGATTTGTCATGTCTTCTTTTTTTTACCAAAAGTTCCATTCCGTTTTTCAGTCTAGCCTAGTGGACATGACGTGTGCATTTGTTTGTTGGTATGTACATTTTTTTAAAAATATTAATTTGTTTAATTTAGACTTTCTGAATTTTAGTTTTATCCACTATTCTGATTATTAACGAGTCGTTTTTATCATCATGTAAGTTATTGGAATATAAAGAAATTGATACTTATTGATTTGTTGTTTAGAGGGACCCAAAAAGTTTTATGTCTTAAAATACCTTTGTTACATAATAACCTCGGGTATGAATGTTACCTTCTCCACTATTTACCATAAAACTACTTGTAACAATATTAAATAATAAATGAGAACAATAATATAATAGACAATATTATCATCACAGTAAATATGCAATAAAAATAGATAATAAGAGTAGCGCATAAAATTATTCGTCAAAGATTTTAAGTGTCTGAATGTCTTTAATTGATAATGTTGGAAAATAAAATTTTTTAGAAACATTTTCTATGTTCTAAAAAGACTTGCAAGTTCTTCAAAACAAAGTGGGATATTGTCTGAAATAATTCAGATATAGTGAGAGGTGTTCTTCCTGAAATTCATTAAACCAGGACGATCCCCATTTTTCAATTTTCAGCGGCATAAAAAGCCTTGTAAATACATTTTTAACGAATAGAACAACATCCTGTGAATTGGACTAAAAGAAGATAAAAAAAATCAATCGATCTGGGGGCTTTAGAGAGGTACATAAAGTAGAGAAAAGGGTCACTTGATTGATACCTACAGTTCCTATAACTGCATTTCGGGTCAGAACAAGAGGTTATCAAGCCTCTCCCATTTATATTTCAGGGAATGTTCTCCACTGGGGGAACCGGGAGTAAATGTAGAAAAAACTGTGTCCAATTTATCCGCTTTCTCCCGCGGGACGGGCCGTTTGTGTGTTTTTCTGATTTGAAGAGGATTGCTTATGCATTGGCTTCAGCGGGTCCAGAGCCGGTTCAGTCCGACTTTCAATAATGTAAACGAATGATCATTGCTGTTCGAATGTAACGCAATGTGGGCAAAATTTAAATAAAAAATTGGGAAATTTTAAAAATTGCCACCCCTCTTCAATCTCCTAATTTTGTCAAGCATAAAATTTCTCCATAACTTACTCTATTCAATATTAAATGGAATTATATAATTAAAAGCGGATTTAAACAGCGTGGCAGAAGAAAAGCCCCAGAAATCCCGAAGATACAACTGATACAGTACGACATTAACACTTAAACTCGGAAGTACGGCCAATAAGATCTGCTAATTAGAAAGAAAAAAAAAGTTTACTTGATTTTTGATGTTTAACTCAAATTTATAATATTGAAACTATTTACAATTACCTTAGCAACAAGTATTTGTAATGTATTAACTTTTTTTTATAAATTTATCATAGCTTAATAAATAAATTCACAAATGAGAGAAACCTCTGCTCAACACACACACACACACACACACACACACACACACACACACACACACACACACACACACACACACACACACACACACACACACACACACACACACACACACACACACACACACACACACACACACACACACACACACACACACACACACACACACACACACACACACACACACACACACACACACACACACACACACACACACACACACACACACACACACACACACACACACACACACACACACACACACACACACACACACACACACACACACACACACACACACACACACACACACACACACACACACACACACACACACACACACACACACACACACACACACACACACACACACACACACACACACACACACACACACACACACACACACACACACACACACACACACACACACACACACACACACACACACACACACACACACACACACACACACACACACACACACACACACACACACACACACACACACACACACACACACACACACACACACACACACACACACACACACACACACACACACACACACACACACACACACACACACACACACACACACACACACACACACACACACACACACACACACACACACACACACACACACACACACACACACACACACACACACACACACACACACACACNATTTGTTAAATGTAAACATTGTTTGTAAATCCCAGGCCCTGAAGATGATCTCAATAAAAGATCGAAACGTTGGCACGATAAAGAAAATGTTTTTCTGAAACCTACATCACACCCGACCGCATCTCACGATATCTGAATAACTATCGATTAACGGTCACTAATCTCTACACATTTTTTTTAATAGAATAAACGATTAAACGATTTTTAATTTCTGTCCAATTTATTTTTATGGTAATCTTTCTTTACTCCTACTTCTTAATATTTAAGAACCTATCTGTAAGTTAAAAAAATGACAAAATAATCAAAAGCAGCTGTGGTTCTAGTTATGTACGAATTACGAAACGAAGCAACATCCATGTTACGAGGAAAAATTTTCCCCTTAGTAAATTTAACACTTGCAATTGTTTTTTTTTTTTTTTGTAATCATTAGCGCAAATGAAAATTAGTGACTTTTCTCCCGGAGCAGAGTGGAGGAAAAAAGAAAACGGCCTTTATAATATCCTTACCTCGGTAAATGGAAGTCACGTTAGTGAAGGTAAACCCACTAAACAGGGTATAGCTCTCAGGTAAAGGGTTGTCATCCCTACAAAAAGGCCACCCCCGCCCGAGGGGTTTGATTACTCCGGAAAAGCTAACGACTTTCTGAACGTTTCCCATTAAGTCCCTCGCCCTCTTGGCTCATCTTTCCCTTTATCTCTTCACCATTCCCATTATTAAATAGGGATTCGTGAGGCTCGAAACTATTTCCATGTCACGTATTCTCATCGTGAGCGCTCTTTTTGTCATTGATAGCTTCGTTTAAGTGCCCTGTCTCAAATTGCCTCTGCCCCAGAGCCATTACGGGGACAATACTGGGAATTATTTTAATCGCCGCTTTATAACGTCTTTAAGTCACCGCCCTTCATAATCGAAACACGGATCGTACAATTGAAAGGGAATCATTTAAATTCCACGAACGAAAAAAAAAGTAATTTTCATAATTTCATTTCATTTCATGACTTAAAAAAATATAAAAGGTAAATCGTTTCACCTTGGTGTCTTTTGTCAGCTCGGGCATCAGTATGGGTGAGTTGAATTGAACTAGATAGATATACAGCTAGAAAGTCACGCAAAAACGAAAACTATTATTATATACTTACTGCCAGCGTAGGGAGAAAAGAAGATCAAATAGTAAGAAAGAAAAAACGTCTACCAAGTGAGTAGGCAGTGTAGCTTCTTCACATTTTATGCATGTGTGAATGGAATAAAACATCAATTTCAAACAGCCTCTCCTAAGCTGTACGATGTAACTTTTCCATTTATATTAATTTTATTTTGTTTACTAGTCAAAACCATTTTATTTTATTTTTTGTTAAAATTTAATTTTAAAACCAAAATGCGTATCATTATTCAAAATATAGTATTACCTATTTGCTCTAGGAAATCTTAAATAGAACACAAAACCTCTATTTAAAGAATTTAAAGTAATGAGAATTGCAAAATTGTTTGTGTTTATTGTAAAATCAATTTCAAAAAATATAATGGAGAATATTAAACTGTACTTTATTTATTTAGAAATCGTGAGATGCGGGCTGGTGTGATGTAGGTTTAAGAAAAACATTTTCTTTATTGTGCCAACGTTTCGATCTTTATTGAGATCATCTTCAGGGCTCAAAGATTTTGTTTTCCGTTTAGATGTGTCATTCTTGTGAGTGAGAGAGCACTCTCAACACGACTCACAAGAATGACACATCTAAACGGAAAAGAAACACTTTGAGTGAGTACAAATACAAATATATTTTGCATTGTATAAATTCACTTTTCCACATCCAAAATGTAATTGTTATATGTAAACAATGTTTGTAAATCCCAGGCCCTGAAGATGATCTCAATAAAGATCGAAACGTTGGCACGATAAAGAAAATGTTTTTCTGAAACCTACATCACACCAGACCGCATCTCACGATTTCTAAATAAATATCGATTAACGGTCACTAATCACCACACATTAAACTGTACACTATTAAACAAACAACAAAGACATAAAATCAATGTAGAACATGAAAATTATAACCTACGAACCATAAATTGACAAATGTTGCATATGGCATGTAACTTAAATTTCGCTGCCACGTTTTATTTCATAAAGAACTTTAGAAATATGTTTTAGAACCTAGAGTAAGGCATGATAAGCCAACATTCGTGTAAATCAATCTAGTTGTGAAATCGCAGTGTCCACACAGAACATCACGTTTTTAAACTAACACCCTCCTTGCGATGTATCAAATCTTTAAAAAAAGTAAATATTAAAAACTGTAATTTTGCGTATTTTCTCAAAAAATTGGAGTTTGTCTGCTGTATAAAATGCAAACAGACAAAAGGTATAAAATAATTAACATGCCATGAGCCAAAAGATGAGAAATATGACATTATACGCAAAACCGTACAGCAAAAGCAAATCATTCCTATTTTTTTTTTTTTTTTTTTTAAGAAAATAAATACTTGCAAATACATAAAAATGAAGAAATGGGAACCTTGCCATAATTACCATTTACAGCTTACGAGAGTTTGACATTCGTGGGCAGGAAAGCAAAGGAGCCAAGAGGTGGAGGAAAGGACTTGTACTTAGCTAAGAAAACCCACTTACGACTTGGAACGGTAGCGATGTCGTGCTGCTAGAAGTCTTCTCAAAAGGCTCCAAAAGAAATGAAGATGGTTCAAACAGCTGTTTTTAAAGAAGAATCAAGTAGGATTAACAGCTCATGGACCAAGAAAAATTGAACACGATTCATTGTCAGGTGAAAATATATGACGCGGCAGTGGTTGGGCGGATTATCTCTCGTGGTAGCTGTTTTTAAACAAAGTAGGACGAATGAAAAATTTAATAATTAAAACTATTTTCTTTCCTGAAAAAACTAAACACAGAAAAATATATAGTATGCCAACAAGCTTCAATGGACAGGTCATGTTCACAAAGGCTGGGAAATGTATCGGTTTAATGCTGGGAGAAAAAGAAACTTTTGGTAAACAAAGGACAAAGTATAAATCAGTTCAAATTTTTCCTTTACGAAATCTAGACTTAAAACTTTTGATCTGCTGCAGTTTTACCCCCTTATAGACCTAGGGATGTGGGATCGGGAGCAAGTCCAAAGAATATAAACAATTCAAAATCTTATGGTAAGGCTAATTATCCACAATTAGCTAGACATCCCACTTGCACAAGAGAGAAATAAAGAATCAAAAAAGTTGCTACCTGTCACTGAAACCCGACATATATGTATGATATAAATAATTTAATTTGAAAGTTCAAAAATTGTAATCATATGCTAATTAATCATTATCTAGACAATTAATTAAGGTTTTTAGTTGAGATGAAAAAAAGTCAATGGCACGAGAGGGATTCGAACCCACGACCTTTGGCTAGATACGCCGCTGCTCTACCACCTAAGCTATCGTGACCTCGATCCACTCGGACATCAACTCCCCATCTCAACCCCACCTTATGAGTTTTCCCTCCTTTTGCCATTTTTCAATGGGATGTGGGTTCGAATCCCTCTCGTGCCATTGACTTTTTTTCATCTCAACTAAAAACCTTAATTAATTGTCTTGTATTAATTGGTCAAGCGGACCACGAAAATAGTGAATTAATTATCTAGACATTTTAATTTAATTTAAATTATAAACGTATAATTGGGAAAACAATATAAGTGCTGAAAAATAGAAGAAAACATCATAACAATAGCGTCATACACGAACAAAATGTTACTGGAATATCACAACATATATTAAAAAAACAAAGCATACCATAAATTATAGAAAGATTTTCGATAGAGTTAGGAATGAAGTAAAACGTAATGTATTGGACAGCATACACATAAATATGAATAAATATAACATCAATTTACAGAAAACTCCGAAAAAGTAAACGAAAAATATAAAAATTTTAAAATAGAAGTAAGCGTTAACATAATTTATTATATCCTTAATAGTATTTATTGTATATCATTATTTTATTCACGTACATACTTGTTCAGATATTTATTTAAATGTTTATTATATATACAATTTTATCTATTTGATTTACTATTATTGTGATGGATATTAAGTAATTTATTTTGTTATGTATATTATATTTAATTACCAATAATGTTCTTGAACCAAAGATAATACTGTGTACATCTCTAACATAGTGACTTGTATATAGATCTGTAGATTTAAGTATGTTTTATTATCTATGTGTATATTACAATACTTGTTACTTGCATTGAATTTGTTTAATGTCTTTGATTTTTAATTATTAATATTAATCAAAGAAAATATTGTGGATAAGTTTGATATAGAAAAATTATGTTAGGAAAATAAAAAACCTGTCAATACACCAATTTTTATTGATAGCGGTGTGATAGAGATAAAAAGGTTGAGTTTTTATAAACTACCAAAAGGTCAGTACCACATTGATGCTGGATTTAATGTAAAATGTTTTTATTAATGTAATATAAATAAAATTTATATTTAATTAATGTAGCCGTGAAGAAACTTCCAGAAAATAAAATGGAAAAACAACTAAATAAAAGGGAAAGAAGAAAACATTATGAACGTATAATTTATGAAGATCAGCCTATAATACATGAGAATAAATTATTTAAACCCGGAAAAAACTTAATAATTTTATTCAATTAATTAATATTTATTTAAGGTATTGGTTGAAGCGAAAAAGTCAGTATCACGAGCGGGATTCGAACCCACGAACTTCGGCTCAATACGCCGCTGCTCTACCACTTGAGCTATCGCGAAGGTGGAGTTGAGATGGGGAGTTGATGTCCGAGTGGATCGAGGTCACGATAGCTGAGGTGGTAGAACATCGGCGTATTGAGCTGAAGGTCTTAGGTTCGAATCCCGCTCGTGATACTGACTTTTCCACTTCAACCAATACCTTACATAAATATCACTTAATTGAAAGAAGTTATTTGGTCAATCGGACCACGAAATATAATGGATTTAATAATTTTAATAGTTTTCAATAAATAAATATTCGGAAATCGTGAGATGCGGTCTGGTGTGATGTAGGTTTCAGAAAAACATTTTCTTTATCGTGCCAACGTTTCGATCTTTATTGAGATCATCTAGGGGATTTTCCTGGGATTTACAAACATGGTTTAAATTTGTTAAGCCCAGGCCCTGAAGATGATCTCAATAAAGATCGATAAGTTGGCACGATAAAGAAAATGTTTTTCTGAAACCTACTTCCCACCAGACAGCATCTCACGATTTCTGAATAATCTTCGACTAACTGTCACTTATCACCACACAAATAAATAAATATTTAAAAAATAATTTGCGGAGAAGACATTTTGGTTAGATTTATGATTTGTGTGAATGATGTTGTTAAGGGTTGAAAAACATTAAGTAAGATTTGTTTCGAGTCAGTTTATGTTTTTATTTGATGTAGGCGATAATGGAAAATTGTTGTCAAATATGGTTTAATTTTAGAGGGATAAAAGGGATGTTCATGATCTCATGGCCATATTCTCCCCCTTGCGAGTGTTAAAAGTAATTTTATCTCTTTTTATTAAAACGGGTGAAAAGCGGTGTCGACAATGTATAACAGTTGTCCATGGGTGTTTGTCTATTCATGAGGTGCAATACAGGGCGGGGTTCTGCATAATGCACCCGGCTGCATTAAACTCCCCCAGCCTGAACGGTGTGGAGGCTAATAAAATGAAAAACCGCTTCACCCAGGGTCGATCCGCCCTTTGGAAAGCCATGATCCGAGAACGGCCGCTGCCCGGGAGGGAGGAGAAATGAATCTTTCAAGAAACGGAGAAGTTACACCGTTTAGAAAAGGGAGGCCACTTCGCCGAGGTTTGATGCGTTTCTGAAAAATTGACGCGAAGCAGTCAACGCCACCTAGGAGAGCTCGTTTCAGCCCATTTTATATTGGAGTCGATTTTACGATTTTGCACCTAGGTTTTATCGCCAAAGACACACGGATATAAGTCAAACTGCAACGACCTGCGGAAGAATCGCCTTAAGAAAATTACACTGTCAATTAATACCTGATGCAATGACGTTAAATCAACAAGAATGGCAGAAAAAACTGCAGATACGAGATTATTGGCGAAAAGGACTGGGGAAGCATCGCCTTAAGAAAACTCCACTGTCATTTAAAACCTGATGCAATGACATTAAATCAACAAGTATTAGCAGAAAAACTGCAGATACGAGATTATTGGCGAATCGGGCTGTGGAAGAATCGCCCAAAGAAAACTCCTCTGTCATTTAATACCTGATGCAATGACATTAAATCTACAAGAATGAGCAGAAAACCTGCAGATACGAAATTATTGGAGACAAGGGCTGCTGATTTGTTAATTCTGGACACTTCAGATTATTAGATTGCCATTGAATCATTTCTGAGGTCATCGAAGTTTGACATAGAATCTTTTTTCTTTGCACAATTTTAATCATGTTGTTGAATATTAGTATTGTTTTTATTATATATCACACTCCCTTGTTAATGAGAAAACAAAAAAAAGAGAAAAAAAGACAAACAAAACAATCCCTTTGTATGAAAGAAAATCATCTGGGGTTGAAAGAGGATTTTTCTTAAGGCTCTTCGTCAAGAGGTCGGTGAAGTTCATCATCCCCTGGATCTCATGCTTGCTCATTTTCTTTAATATTTAGTTTTGTTGTTATATTTGCATTTTATGTCAGGTGAACAAAATGTTTGGCAGTTGAAAGTGATAGGAAAGAAGATGCACATTGAATTTCTTTTGGTACGACTATTCCCTCAATATTGAACCATTTGCTTTTCTGTCCATTGTTAACAAATGAAGTGCCAAAAAAAATGCATTATATATTGAAATATATATGTATATCTTAATCCTGTCCGCTACGTCAATATGCTTCAGCTAGTTTCTACTACTAAGTGTGGTGCTTTTGTTCTTATTGGCTTTAACGATTAATTTATTACAATTAGCCTATTGAACAATTGATTAGTACGCTATTTTTCGATGTCAGACTATGACTATTGCATGCAGATTTGGAAGTCATCAGGAAAAAGTTTGAAAACAATTGAAATTATTCTTATGGCAGATCATAAATGTAGAGAGAGAAAAAAATAGGCTCAATACGAAACCTTAGAAACACCCCGCTTTACTGGCAGCTACAAGGAGATCTTATTTTGTGTTTCCATTATCGCCGACTCCCAGAGGTAAGACAAACCGATATAGTACTGAAATGAAGAAACCAATGGAATAACTAAGCTGTGTAAAAGACCCTGCTAAAATCAAACAGCATAGAAACAATGGCCCTGCTTCCACATGAATTAATTGATCTGTAAGTATTAAATAGGAATACTGATATTCGCTTGTCTGACTGTTATCTATGGCTAAATGAATTATTTGCAATTTTCTATCAGTATTTCAATTTGTGATATGGTAGCTATACCGGCCTGGATTGCACCGACTCTCTTGGCGCGGTTACTTCTAGCCCATGACATGTTCTCCGTCGACCCTCTCGTTGGGCTCTTATTGGAATAATACCAAGAACTAGAACATATCGGCAAAACGGTGATTATGGTCTGGATACCATGGCACGTGAATGTAAGGGCTGAAGAGATGGCCAAGGCAGAGACGTCCCAAACTACCACCTGACTTAGCCACCGCGATCCAACGCTAGAAATCTAATCAAACACGATCAAAAGAAGGTGGCAGCATCAATCGGCAGAGAACCTCTCATGTATCAAAAGCACTGTTGACAGAGGCCCTCGAAAAATCTGGCCTGTAGAAAAAGCGCCATCCTCACCGGATTATAGGCCATGCGAGGTTGACACACGGTCACGTATGTGTCCTGCACATCGTGTCCCACATAATTCAAGAGTTCAACTCCTTGACTCTATTTAGAGAGCGTGTTGAATGTCACCCGATATGATAATTGTGCTTGAGCACGGTAGGTATTACTCGGGTTCCCTGTCCCGATTTGGGGAGGAAACAGGACTTTACTTCATACTTTACAGACATCTTACGTTTCTTTGTGTATGTTAAGATTGAATTTATTAGCGTGAATATGAAGTGTGAGAATGTTGATGATAGAATATTGAATACCCTATCTACTCTCTATTAGCTTAGCTTTATAATGCAACCACTGCACCACCCTAACTGAGTAACTCTGAGTGAAGGGTATGCAAGTAATATGGATGTATATAATAAGATTGTTTGAATGTGTGAATGGGCTTGTATCTGGAAACTGATTGTGTTTGGCGCTTATATGACCTAGCTGTCGATAGCCTGATAGCCTCTGGAGTGCAACCTCGGTGGCTGGATGGATAAGACAGAGGTGTGACCCAGGACCCAAAGGCAGGAGTTCGTGTTTCTCGAGACCTGATAATTTACAAAAGTGCCGGTGAACTGGGAAAAGTGATAGGCTCACCTTTCTACACGAGTGTAAATATGTACATGCACATTCAGATTTGGGCTTCTATAAATCAGAAATCAGTAACTTGTGATATCAGTTAATTGTTAATTAATATTTTTAAATAGTATATGTCCTAGATGATGATGTTTGATTCATCAACTTATCATATATTGGTCAGGTTCAATATTTGATAATACCAACTGCTAAGAAAATAATATTTTTTAAGTAAAAAGGTGTCTTTTAATTGTACATTTTACTTTAAAATCAATTCCCTTGATAATTATTTTTCTAATTTGTTTAATTACAAACGTGTCAATTAAATATCGGATTTCCCCTGGCTGTCTTTCTTCTTGAAAAGTGACAAAAAACAGTGGCCCGTTCACCCCCAGCATCTCTTTGGAACATTAAATTCCGATTAGGCTCCGATTAATATTGATAGGGCCGCTTAGGGGAGGCTTTCTATTCCGGTGAGGGTCGGCATATTGTACGGGGTGAGCCCGACCGTAAACATTATGATTTCATTGACGGCCATATGTCCTCCTTATGCTGAAAAGTCATTCCTCCCTTTTGTTTATAGGAGCGGGCCTGTTTATCGCGATGCCGCTCATAGATTTCGAACCTTTTTGCACGATTTAAAACCGTGGGCTTGATAATTGAAGGACATCCGACCACTTACCGCCCTCTTCATTATAGTTTGACGGCCTCGGAAGTCTCGGCCATTTCAGAAAATAATTGGCCGGCTACAATTCTCCCTTTCACCCAGAGACGTCCAATCCCATTTTCAAGGATGTTAAAAAACAAAAAGAACACATATCTTGTGAATAGATGATAAAAGGGTAATAACAAGTTTCAATATCGTCTTTGTCCATTATTCCTTTGTGTATTTGTTGTATAATAATTCACATTAGCCAGAGAAGCAATTCCACAACGTTTTAGAGTTTCTTTTTTAAAATAAGAAAATTTCTGAAGGCCATATACTCCATCTAGGAAATAACTTTTTTAATTTAATGCTAACTTTTCTAATAAGACTTCTTCTACAATATTCAATAATTTGTTTACTTCGTTCTCTACACTTATTACCATATTATCAATTTTATAAAATATATTCGTTCTTCTTTGTGCTTAAAATAAAAATGATACGCACTCCTTGAACTCCGATGTGTGCAAGGTTTTCTTTTTTATAATAGAAATAAAAACGACCCAACGCTCAACAGAAATTATCCTTAATTTGATGTATTGGATCTTCTTGAGGTCATTTTACAGGTGAATAAAAAACATCATTATTGGGTTTCACCAAGCTTTCCTTTTATCTTTATCCTTAATTATTATTTTCCATAAACTACCGTTCGTTTAGTTACAATCCCATAAAAAGATGTTTAATTAAATATATGTAGTAGACTCAATGAAATCGTCAGAATATCCATTATTTTCTAATTGGAAAAATTAATTTTTTGATAGATTCCAGTTTTCGAATACATATTCTTAAAGCCTTTTGGCTGGTTAAAGCTTGTACTTTACATTACTTGATCATTTTCTTATCATTCGTTTAGTTAACATTTCATTAAAATCTGTTTAATTAAATGTAGATAGTAGACTCAATGAAATTGTCAAAATATCCATTATTTTCTAATTGGAAAACTTTATACTTTCATAGATTCCAGTTTTGAAATACATATTCTTAAATGTACTTTACATTCCTTGATCCGAATTTCCGTCAAGATCTCTCATAAAGAATAACATCCTAATTTTCGTTAAGTTCTCTCTAATTTCCGCCAAGATCTGTATTAATTTCAATTTGCGAAAATTCAGTTCCATGCAAGAATTCAGCTCCAAATTTCGTTTAGTATCTCAGATGGATTATAACATCCAAATCTTCGTTATGTTCTCTCATAGATTATAATATCGAAATTTAGAGAAGTTCCCTGCGAGAAGTTCTCTGATGAATTATAACATCTAAATACCCGTTAAGTTCTCTGGTGGAGAATAATATTTAAATTTCCGTGACTTCTCTGATAGATTATGACATCCAAATCTCTGTTAAATTCTCTAATAAATTATACCATTCAAATTTAAGTGAAGTACACAGATAGTTGATGGCATTAAAATATCCAATAAGTTCTCTGATGGAGTGTAACATCCAAGTATCCATTAAATTCTCTGATAGATTGTAACTACAAAATTTCCGTTAGGTTTTTCTGATAGATTATAACATCAAAATATCCGGTAAGTTATATAGTATCGAGTATAGCATCTAAATTTTGGATAATTCTTTGATATTCGTAAAGTTCTCTGATAGGATAAAACCACAAAATCTCTATTAATTTCTCAGCAACTAATTTATTAACTACTTTTTTGTTAGATTTCATGTTTTTTATATTTCTTATATTTTTGATTTTTTTTTTGGGGGGGGGGATACCATTAAAGCTCAGTTTTAATTTTGACCTCAAAAAGATAAATTACATTAACATTACGATCGTCAATAACGATAATAACAAATTTCTAGATATTAGTTCTTAACCAAATGAAGTGCGTAAGTTTAAAGTTACGTTTTTTGATATATTAGTTGATGATGGTTAATTAATGATAATAGGTAATGAGAAATTCATGTCATATAAATGTAATTTTAATTTATTCAG
This sequence comes from Cimex lectularius, assembly GCF_000648675.2. Lineage (NCBI taxonomy): Eukaryota > Metazoa > Arthropoda > Insecta > Hemiptera > Cimicidae > Cimex > Cimex lectularius. Next base: position 703,273 of record NW_019392772.1, on the reverse strand, counting down.
TTTAGTAAATTCACTTTCTGGAAATCGTTTTGTTCTTTTCTTCTAGCAAAGAAAATTTTTTTGTGTTAATTTCGAGTAATTCTTTAGTTTTGATAGTGGCTGGGTAATTTTTTTCCCATTCTGTTTACGATATTACGTAGTTTTGAGTGTAATTTTAAATTCAAGCGTTCGTGTATTTCAAGTTCGTTGATTCATTTAAAAAATATAGTGGTTATGTTTTTTAAGCTTTCGGGTAATCTCACGTTTTAATTCATTTAATTTCTTCCTACAGTTTTATTACCCTAAATACCTCAAGGAGAAATATTCCTGTAAGCTAGAGAACATCAAAGAAACACTGTACGTACACAGTACAATCATACGACGGAAAAATATATAAAATAGTATAGGATGTAGTACAGTTTTATATAAAATATAAAATAGTAATAATTTTTAATGTTCCTAGTTTTTTGCAGCAGCAGAGTCATATCAACCGTCAAGGTGCCCGGGTTTTTGAAAAAATACCCATTGGTAAATATGTCGGATTCGAACCCCGGATCTTTACCTTACTTACAGTGATGAGCGCCGAGTCAACGCCTAAATCGTTGCGGCCACCATCGCCCCTTTTTTAATGCCCCTACTGTAATTTCAGTTAAATTCACTTTTTGTTTCATTTAATTTCTTCCTACGTTTTATCAACATGAATACCTCAGGAAGAAATCTTCCGATCAGCAATACAAAAATGATAAGAGAACATCACAGATTCACTGAGCGTACACACTACAAACATAGGGCAGTAGCGACCGAAAATAATAATTTTTAATGTTCCTATAGTATCCTAAACAATACAGTTAAATAATCTTTATGTAAGGTATTAGTTGAGATAAAAAAGTAAGTGTCTCGAGCGGGATTCGAACCCACAACCTGCGACTAAAAATACGCCGCTGCTCTACCACTTGAGCTATCTTGACTTCGATCCACTCAGACACCAACTGCCCATCTAAACCCCAGCTTTTTGAATTTTCCCTCCTTTTTGCCATTTTTCAATGACTATGAACTCAATGACTATGGATTTTATCAGTAAAATGAAGTATACTTTACTAAAGCTCTCCGTGGCTATTTCATTCGTCGCCGAGAATCAAATTGATTACACGACATTTGAAAAATCCATTGAATGGCGTCGACGAACACGCCAGAGTGAGAGCAATTTGCATTAACTCGAATATTTCACATAACAGGTCTTTAGCATGCACCCGCTTGCATTTCTCCGTATACAACCCGTTGCAATCCAAAATAACCATCAACAAGCCCTGTTGAATACAAATTGTGGTAAATGAAGGGTGAAAATATGCCCAGTACGGCTCGTCGAATCAGGTTTAATTGGAAATTGTCGTCGGATCGAGGGTTTTCGTACCCGGGGTCGTTAAATGTTGGATGGGACCGCTCGGTTCGGTCATTGAGAGATCCCCAGCCAGACTTGCAAATTTAACCCGGCTAAAAACCAGTTCCTTGTGCCGATAACTCCATAAAATATGCATAACCCGGAGGGGGCAGTTCTTCCCTCGAGATGCATAATGGAGTCCGACGGGTCGGCACGGGAGGCCGACCTAATCCCGATACAATATTTACAGGCTTTGGCAAACCAAACCACCCTTTTATTCAAATCCAAGCCTTCAATTCACCTCTCCTTAATCCGATGTGAGTTTATTGAAGGGCGGAGCGTTCGGCCCAAGTTTAAGCACCACGGGGCCTGTCTTCCTCGCCCCGATGTTAAAAACAAAACTACTTCTACAAGATTTAAGGAAATTAACGTACTTGTAACTTTCAAATTTTGTAAAAGGATAAGATTTTCTTCTTTCCAACTTAATCAATACCATAATTTAGGGCTATTTACGCAATGCTCCAAAAGCTGGGTCAAACCGTATAAAAGAAATGTTTTGCAAACAACAATTAAAACAAAAAAGGTATTTTTTTATTACATTTATTGACAACTATTAATATTGTATTAATATTCATATTTGCTGAATTGTCATTTGAGTCTCTTGTGGGAGATCTTACCCAGTGGCAATAATCCTTCCCACTGACCTCCTCAATCTTCATTCAATGAAAAGGTCTCGGGGCCAATTTTGCTTCAATCTTCTTGGAGGATATTCAAGTATCGTTGGAAGTTAAAAATGACGGACTAATAGATTATTGTGCATGTTTAGTGATTGTTGAATTTTTTATAGCGGTTTTTGATAAGTTCATATACAAACGGGATGTGTTATGAATAGTGTAATTTGAAAAATAAAAAGGAACATTTGTAATATGGAAAATTTTTGAGTGAATTGATTGGAGCCGTTGGGAATTGGAATCCTTAGTTGAACCCTCCACATCACAACCGTACGTTGAGAGAGGTCTTACTATTATCTTGTAAATCAAAAGTTTGTTTTCAAGCCCAATTTTGGTTTTTTAATATTTTGTAACGTCGGGTTGTGTCTTGTCTTTTCAGTTTTGTGTGGGGATACTAAGTCAGTTTTGTATCCATGAAAAGTGGAAGATGACCCACAAATTCAATGGGGTTCCATTTGTACTCATTTAACTCACACATTCTTTTACGTAAGGTAAAACTTATCTGTAGCTTTTTGTTAAGTTTATCTTCATTCACCACTTTGTGAACCATAGTGTTATTCAGGTGTTGTAAGTGTTGAATGTTAATTGTGGGGTCCGAATTACGTACGCCGTGCCATCATCGAATGTATATGTTGAAATGCGAATATGGGAACGAATATGTGCAGTTTATATTGGAAATAGCTCAAGAAAACTTCTCTGGGGAATACGCGCCTTAATGCGTTGATAAGGTGAGAATTCGGTTTCCTGCCGTGCTCGGCAAAATCGGTCAGACAAATAAGATCACAGTATGAGTACGTATGAGGGAGGATGTTCTTCAATTTCCAAAACAAGCACTAGTGCCAGACTCTATCGAAGGCCAGTTCTAAGTCACGAAAGACACCCAAGCAATGCTGTTTTGTTTCGAGAGAAGAGGCTATATTGTCAGCAACAAGATGCAGTTGGCGAGTGAACTGTCCCACTGACAATAGTCTGCTTTTGAAAAATATTAAGATGTGTGAAAGAGAGACGTAAATAGAAAGAAGTATTGCAAGAGGGGGAGAGGCATTTGAATAGATGGTAGCGAAATACGGAAGACTTAGATAGAAATATATAGATAGAGATAGATATAGAGATAGGGAGTGAAAGAGAGAGAGGGGGAGAGTGTGAAATAAAATAGACTTTCAGAATAAATGGAATTGAAAGGGTGAGACTAAGATGAATAGCGAGAGGTAGATAGAAAGATAGAGATACAGATGGGGAGTGAGATAGACAGATAAATAGATAGATAGAAAGATAGATAGTTAGATAGATACATAAATAGATTGATAGATAAATAGATAGAGATAGAGAAAGAGTGAGTAACAATAGACATTCAGGATAAGTAGTATTGAGAGAGTGAAAATACGAGGAATAGAGTGGTAGATAGAAAGCAGAGATTAGAGATGAGAAGTGACATAGATACACAGAGATAGATACAAAGATAGATACATAAATAGATTGATAGATAAATAGATAGCGATAGAGAAAGAGAGATAGAAAGCAGAGATTAGAGATGAAAAGTGAGATAGATAGATACACAGAGATAGATACAAAGATAGATACATAGATAGATTGATAGATAAATTTGCAGATAGATTGATAGATAGGGAGAGTTAGCGAAAGAGTGAGTAAAAATAGACATTTAGGATAAGTAGCATTGAGAAAGAGAAAGTAAGAGGAATTGAGAGAGATAGAGAGAAAGAGAAAGAGAGAGAGCGGGAGAGAGAGCGGGAGCGAGAGAGATTCTGGGAGAAGAAATAGATAACGAGAGAGAGAAAGGATGGGATAGATAATGAAATAGCTTTGGTTAGAGAAAACAGATTGTGTGAGACGTACGAATGAGTATATTTGCATGATTGCTTTTATGAACTTTTAGAAGGTATTTAGGAAATAACCCTTGACCAAAATTTTCCGTATCAATTATTGATAAGAAAGAGACAGATACTCGACCTTTTTAACCGTCTCCACTTCGTTAATTGTAAAACGCAAGGCGACAATGTCTCATCGACTTCCGGACGGTTTGCATGCCTGTCTCAGAAGTCGGTCAGAGAGGGAAAAAAACGACAATCCTCGCCTTCAAACAAATTGATTACTGTCACAAAGCGCCGCTCAAAGGGAAGAAAAACCGGCCTGGAATTACGGGAAGGATGTTCCCAATGAGCTTTCTCGACCGTCCCAGGTGCCGGCTCATTAGTCATTGCCCTTATTTCATTTTCCCGAGCGTTACTACGGCAATTTTTTTCGAGGGAATTATTGCCCATAGGATGTATTATTTCATATGTTGAAATATTGTGACCTAATTTGTAACCTCATTAAAATTGCTAAGTTTATTTTTTCTAAATATTTATAATTGATATCGATTTATTTATTACAATAATATTTATTATACTATTCACTTGAGCACAACAGATCTGCTTAGGTCGCGGTGCAGAAGGTCCTGTGGTCGCCTCGTCCCCCCCCCTCTTTACTATTCACTTCTTAATTTCCTATAAAGCTTCATCAGACAACAAAGAAGAAAAAGAATTCGGGAGAACATCAGATACATTGATAATGTAAGACATCCACCACTAACATTAAGATTAAAAGAATTAGTTATGAAAGATCGGTGGGGTTACGTTCTTTCCCTTGAGCTGACAATGCGCCGGGGTTTGCGGGGCTTCGCTCTGATGAGGCCTGGCTTCATCGCTGACATGTACAGACTTAAGGGTTAATGACCAATAAAAATTTTTTTGGGGAGAGTACATCCTACAAGGTCTTTCATGCTGAAATGTTTGTGCCTTGGAAAATCTTAAAAATGAGGACACTGGCAAAATAATCCTCATCGGGTCGGCTAGTCAAACAGCTATTAAAGCATTAGCATGTAAAAAACATCACATTAAAATTAGTCAAGAATGATATACCGTGCAATACCACATATAAGCCCTGAACGATCTTGCAATAAAAAAACAAACACAAAATCCTCCACCACAGAATAGATCTAAAAAAGACAAAAGAAGAAGTGGTAAAACAATCCTCACCAAGACTGGCAAACAGTAAGAGAGAGAGCTAAACATAGAGGGGTGATAGGACTATTTACCGATCATAAGCATCTAAGAAAACATCTACACAACATGGGCATATACATTGATGATCTCATTTGTAGATTATGTAATGAAGAGAAAGAAACAGCCACCCATATCATCTTTGAATGCCAAGCTCCATGAAGACATAACCTGGGATACAAAGAAAAAACTCCAGTAAAGATAATTGTAGCTAGAAGACCTAATTATTAAGAATCTATATTCTTATAAGAAGTAACGCATTGACAGACTGGGCTAAGGAAAATACAATAAGCCAGAAGGCTCAGTACTTGGGGAACATAAACCTCCACTTCGTCCTCTCCTTTCATCACCATCATCATCATTGTTAAATTATAATAGAAACCATATTACCTCTTAAATTAGGCCAAGTGGTTTGAACCGTATTTGCCACATTCCTGCATTCTTGGTTCGAAACTCGGCACAACACAAAGAATTTTAATTGTGAATAATATGAAAATGTATTGTAACGTCGTCAGACTCCTGGTCCGAGACACCCAACGGATCGTAGGACTTTACCCTCCAGTAAGACACTCATTACTTTAATTTTTACTTTTTATTGGTATTTGCATAATAAGTACATCATTTTTTTCTCTTCTAGATAATATTTATGAAAAATAGATCACCTGAGGATTGATTACTCAGTTTAAAGATTTCCCTTTTAAGGCGTGTCTACGTCTACATGCTGATTCACCCCTATCTTCTCGTTTCCACTTTTGTTCTAATAATAGAAAAATTCCTTGCACTTACGAATTGTAGTTTCATTTGGCTTGCTTTTCGCAATAAAATACCTATTATATAAAATATTAGTGTTTCTTTTCATTGATTTATATACATTACATTACAATGATTACCTAATTTTCTTGTCTTAAGAAAGTTTTGACAAAAATAGAATATGCTCTTGGAAAGCATCCTTATTTGTAGTTTTTTTCTTAATAGATCCTAATATCTCGGTTTGTTTTGTCTAGATTGGTGATTTCGATAACGATATATGAATTTTGAAGTACATTATACAATTTGCTTTTTATATTCACCTGTCTTTTAATAAAACATTGAGCACAATGGAAATAATGTGTGAATATGAAGGTAAATAAATGACTTAAAATGGTGTCAAGTTTGCAAAAAGAAAGTGCATTGTTTAGTCATGAAATAAAATAAAACTGATGGTATTTGAAACATAAAATTAGATACAATTTTTAAAGTGTTTACTTCACGTAGGGTTTTTTAACTTAACAGCACAAGACAAAATGTAGAATAATGTAATAATATACAATAATAATAATTTAATGCTAATTTTCAATTTAATAAATCATAATAGTTAATTAGTAATTAATAATGCATATTTAATAATATACAAAACTCTGTAATTTCAAAAATACAATTTTACCACCTAACAATTATGTTAGGTGGCAAACAAACGTGTTATTTTCAACACTAACCTAAAACCTTCATGGAACATCGGGATTTACCAACACATTCCAGCATTTAACGAGTTCAATCAGCTCAGTCCAAAATCCTCAGAAAAATCCAAAGCACCTCAAAGTTAGCAGTTATTTTCTCCTATTTTTCCTTTCTAAAATCCCTTTATTTATATTGTTTATCTCTTTACACAAATGATCGTTACACTCAAACAAGCAATTCTCCCCATAGGGAAAAGATTGCACAGAGAAAGGGTATGGAATAAAAAGATGTTTTATTAGTTGTAAATTCACAAAATTGACGTTATTTATATGATTACCCATTTTGTCAATACAAATCTCCTAGTAGGATAGTACTGATTTGATATTAATTATTCAATTGTCAAACTGCGCAGGAACTTTAGACTTCTGATTAAAAACAAAAGGATTTGAACAAAAAATCGTTTATCATTCTTGATTCTCTCAGTCTGAATCAGAAAAAATTGTTATTGTTGGTGAATACAGATTGGTAAACTGGATAAGAATGATTTAAAAGATATGAAAGGGAGTCAAATATTGGAGAGTCAATCATTGCAAAGTGGCATTCACGACACCAATCAGCCCTGGTCGTATATCCTGGCCGTCCGGAGACCTGTTTGAAATATGCAAGGGTTTGACAACAAGTGGAGTGGATAAGTGGCGCGGAGGCCATGAGGACATAACTCTCCTCTCCTTCGGTTGAATTCTGCCCACGTAGGGCTAACTTTCCCTTGTGCGCATCCCTTATTGATGGGCCGATCTGGGCGGATAAGTCTTTGTTCTCTTAGGCAATTAGGGGTTATAGCTCCCTGGGAGAGTTACAGTCCTGCCAGATTCGCCCCGACTGCCGGATCTATATTTCAAGACGTGGCATACATCGCGCGGGATGGGGTTGGTTTTAATGGACTTTTATACAATTGTATCGGGCATAACGGCGGTCTATCCTGACCCTGGAGGATCTTAACACAAAGAGAACACTTTTAGTGAATTGTTTTACGCACATACAATGCTTTGTGGTCAATCTAGTAAGCGGCAACAAAGTTAGAGAAATTTGGTAAAGGCAATAAAATAAACTCTAATTTAATACATTTTTAACTATTGTGTAACATATCATGTGAGAATGCGCACTTATTTAATGCTAAGCATACGATAGATACAACTTCCATGTGATTAGATTTTGAAAATAAACCGTTTCCCACATATAAACCACAAATGTTGATGTTATAAAGAAAGATAATATTCATTAAAAAGGCGTTATTCAATATTGTTTCACTAAAAAGAATAAAATTTGGTCAAAACTCCATCAAATTTCTTAGTAACTGATTAAATAAAACATCCAGGAGAAAAACTTATTTGTTCATTTCATTGATGTTGCACAAGATTTTTACAACGACTGGTTAGAAGTATCAGTAAACTAGGAAAAATAATTTCACTAAACCAAAAAATATGTTAACATTCTCACATCCTACCTAATTGGACAATTTAGTGTCAAACAAGAAGAGCAATATTCAGAACTAATAAAAAGCACGTCCCCAAGGGGGCATACTAGATCCACTACTTTACTATATACCAGCGCTTTTCTGAAGATGCACGTGCAGACGATACAGGACCGAGTATAACCATTCTTCCACAAACCTTAAAAATTCTTATCTATATCGATGTCTCTTGAGGGCCTGACGGAGTAGAAGACGCTTGTGTCACCGATAACAGAAGGTACTATTTTTTCCTCAACGCTATATGCACCAACTTTAGCTTTGAGCTCGTAGTCGATAAAGCTGTCATCGTTATATCTACAGAAAATGTCAGGTTGGTTATATGCTCTGATTCCTTATCCGCCATTACAGCCTTAGAAAACCGTTTTTCCTACTGCGCACATAAATAAACAGAGATATGATTTCGGATTTAAGATCAGTAGTATGGCAAAAGTAGGAATGCATCTGATCGGGTTTTAACAAAGTCTCAGGGCAACCGTGTCCCTGGTTCTTGTCCTAAAGAAATAGAAAATAAAACGATAGAAAATTAATATAAATCAGTGGACACAAACTGGAGTATTGAGCAGTCAGATCAAAAACTAGATCATATTTCGTCTATCGCCATCGATAGAGTAAATCCTACCATAAAGTGATTACCTAAATATCAAAAACAAAATACGGGTTCTGTTGTTTATTTGAACAAATGTATTTATTAACGTGAATGGAGGGTTTATCCATAACCCCAAGGAATATCACGTATTCTGCTATCAACCTGACATTTTCTGGAGATATGACATTGAAAACTTCATAGACTACGAGCTAAAAGCTAAAGTTGGGGCGTATAGCGTTGAGGAATAAAGGAATATCTCCGTATTGGTGTGCCAAAATTCTGAAATACAAATAAGCTAGCAATAGGAAAAAGCAAACAGATAGTTTAGGGGCGTCGGTGGCCGCAAGGTTTAGTCATTGACACGGCGCTCATCTCTGTAAGGTAAAGGTCCCGGGTTAGAATCCAGCGGCCCTGCATTCGAACCCGACATACTTACAAATGGGCTTTTTTTCAAAAACACCAGCACCCTGAGGGTTTATATGACCTCTGCAGTTGCGAACCCTCGTACAAAAAAAAAAATATATATATATATATATATATATATAAAATTCTATTATTTAAATATGGTTATAAACAGTGTTTGTCATAAATCATTATGGCAAGTATTACCGTATACTTACCTCCCCGAATACATTGATGGGTGTCCTCTCAATGTTTTCAACTGTTACTTAATTTTCAATTCGAGATTGTTAGGTAAATTGTTCTCTCTGTTTTTTATATTTGTTTTATCAACACTAATGTCAAATGTTCTGTAATTTAGAGCCCTGATGAAGGCAATAAATTTGACCGAAAGCTCGACAAAGAATTGAGTCCTCTACGCTTGTCTATCTGGGCCTCATCCCCGATCCTTTTTCAATCAACATTAGAATTTGAAAAGACTGATCACAAAATAACTACATACTAAGTACTTCAAAGCTATGTTTCCTACTGTAGAATACGCATGAAGCTTTGCAAGTCAATGAGCCATCAGTGTAGGAGCAATCGAGAGGCTGTAAAGTAGGAAGACAGTAGTTAACATAGAGCAGATACATCAGCAATAGTAGGAAAATTCACATGGAACCATTGCCAACTTTAGCACATTCACATGGAACCATTGCCAACTTTAATATCAACCCTATATATGGTCTTCCCAGGAGATACGATCCACGCTTAATGAAATCTTAAACCACAGATTTACCCATAAGAATGTTATGATTGATAAACTTGGTCTAAAGCCTTAGATAAATTCAGGACTGTTCTGTCTGCCTAATCCCTCTCAACCAAAGTATAGTACGCATAATTAGTCAAATCCGACAGTGAGATGTTTGTTGATTTATCCTATATATCCTGAGGCCTGGAAAATTAAATACATTTATTTAGTAGAAGAAAAAACGGCAAAAATCTCATGTATTAGACGTTACTTTCGGAAAGTATTGTACGTATGGATCTTGGGCTATATCAAATAGCCGTTGGATAAATACGAAAATCGCACGTGAAATAAGGACATAAATAGGTTTTAGGTACAGGCGTTAATAGTTGATATCCTTAAAATACAAAATACCTATTTACATGCAATAAAGTGTTAGGGCTTATACGGACTCTCGTGTGGGTGCTCCAGTTCTTTTTCACGATTTCCACCTAGATCGTTTGTCTACGTTTTTCAACATTAATTAAAAATGACATTTTTCTAGAATAGTAAAAAAATATGTTTTGTGAAGAAGAAGCACGACTGTTTTCTCTTAAACGTATTTTGATTTTTGCGTTTGTTTTTGGCATTTCTTTTCATTTCACAAACACGTTTTTCTAATAGTTCCTACCTAGTTAAAAAACTTGTTAAAACTGTGTCAAGTAAAAGTAAATAATTATAATTAAATACAGAGCAATTTAGCGTAACTTTCCACAACGTTATTATAGTGAAGTTGGGTTTGAATTTACCAACTGCTATCGAATGGTGTTGGTGGGTAGTTCATGCAAGACGAATTGATGTTGTATTGACACGAACCTGGAAATTGATATTTCAACGCGTACTAGCATATGTCTCGCCACATCATATGTGGCGTTTAACACAAAATAGAAAAATAAAAATATTAAACTTGACGACTATGTTTTCCAACATAGCTTCCGTTTGTTTTAAACGGGGCTCCAGAAATAATACATAGATGCATTTTATGAACAGGTGAAACGGGTCCAGCATGTTAGCCCTCAAGACACGGGGCTCGAAGCTCACAAAGTAACAAAAGACACGGCAACAATTTCAAGACTCGAGATAAAAGTGACAAAAGAAACTTGAAAAATGAGGCGGAAAATTATCATAAAAGCCTGTCATCCTACGAAAACAGAAAAGTAAGCGTTATAATTGTTGTTTTTGGCCGTTTCTCAAAGAGCTTCTTGTTTCCAGAAATAGTAGGCCTATGATTATCGGCGAGAAGTGCCGTTGTAAAAACTGCCCCGTTCATGCCAAACGAATTGTGAGTATTGTTTAACAATTAATTGAATATTTACTGAATAGTCTGAATCTTTAGTATATGTAAACATAGAATGTTTTACATTATTTTGAGACCTCTGAAACGCTTCTCGTTTAAAAAATCATCGTAAAAAGGCGGACCATTTTATCCAGAGAGACCAATATTCTATAAATCCAATCATACTATCAAAATTGACTAAAATTGCTTATTGTAACTTTGCCAAAATTCTAAAAAACCGAAATCACGAAAAATCTAAGGCGATTACATATTCACATACACTTCATACATGTTCTAATGTTCCAAAAGCAAAAATATTTTCGAAAACGCAATGATACAAAAACGGTTTAATCAAGTACAAATTACTCTGTCCATTAAACTTACAGAAAACATTAACTAAAATAAAAATAAAATGTTTCTCGGGTTGTTTATTGAGTTATGTTGTTACGTTTATAATCAATCATTCTTGATTTTGCCTTCCTGGACGCCCTGCAAACTTAGAACAAACGGTTGTGCGGTCTACGCGGTCAATAATGACAAAACTCAATTTTAATCAATATCGTTTGAAAAATAACATTGAATTGGCCCATATCAATACCATTTTGGTGTACCCCATATACCAGTAGGTTTAAATAGGTGGGAAAAACTTCAAATTTTAACAGTATGTTCACAATTAAAAATGTAGCATTTCACACATAGAAATAACCGATGTTCAATTTTATGTTAGTTTTTATTTAAGTATTCTTTGTGTTGGGAAAAATGAACTGGTGGTTGGTTATTGATTTCTAGAATAACAAATAGATACTTGACTTCAGTAGAATCCTATTCAGTATTTTCAAATGAATATGTAATTTGAAGAAAAAAATAATTTAAAAATTCGCACAACTTTTTTTATTGCATGTTTTATAACTTAAAATAGATTTCATTTAAGAAGGGCAAAGTGTGAAAATTACAAATCGACAAAAGAAGTTAGAAAAGATATCGATGGAAAATAAGATATGACACTAAGAAAAAAAGCGAGAAAGATATAGAAAAAAAAGAATTAAAAAGAGCTTGAGATTGAGAGAGAGATTGAGAGAGAGAGAGAGAGAGAGAGAGAGAGAGAGTGTGTAATAAAGGGTCAGGAGACAGAAAAGGAAAGAGAGATTACGTTAATATTAACACCACGCTAAGTTAGGCCTCTATCACCTCTCTGCCACTACGAGAGAAAGATAGATAGAGATTGAGAGAGAGAAATCGGTAAAGGGACTAATTGCAGGAAAGGAGAGAAAAAGAGTGGTGAGAGGAAAGTTAAATAAGAGGTGGTAAAGATTAAAGAAGCAGAGAAATAGAGGATAGAACGAGAAAGAAGAGAAAGGAGGAGAGGCATAGAGAGATAGATAAAATAGATAGTGAGAAAGAGAGAGATAGAGTGCAGGTCAGACATAAGTCTGGAGTCATAGAGATTGATAGAAAGGCAGAGAAAAAGGATTTAGTGAGGACAGGGTGTTATACAGAGGCAGATTAATAAATGGGAAGGAGAAATCATTAACGTTATTGCAGTTATGTATTTTTTGGTTCGAAAAATAAATCAAACCTTTCGTTATATCAAAATTTATTGTAATGTGTGGTTACAAATTTTCTCATTAAAATAAATGTACTGCTTTTCAGCCTAAGAAGATAAGCTTTCGGATCGTTAGAGATACCATTGTACCAGAGCCACCGACGCATCCGTACAAAGATTGGGTCCCGGACGCTTGTTGCTGCAAGGGGACCGGCGGCTGCTACGGTAAAAAACCCGAAGCCGAGACCAAGGAAAAGGCCAAGCACGAGACGGACGATGATTCTTCGGATTTCGAGTCAGATTCTTCCGAAGACGATGACGGCCTTTTCCCGTTTAACGTGATTTCAAAGACAGAGTATAACAATTGGATAGCATCTTTGAATTCGGCAAATGGAGTGCTCTGCCAGTGGCCCAAATACTGCCAGGCGTCCTGCTTCGACCACCCGCAGTCTTTAAGGGGGATCAAACCGCTCGACCACAGCTACAAACCGCCGATGGCTGTCTTAGATCAAGATCCCCTTGTTAAGAAAAAAGTCAAGAGGGAATGCAGGCCATGTTGACTTGAACGAGTCGCCTTAAAAGATCACATGCCACTTAAACAATTCTGATTTCGCCGGGTTAGATTTAAAATAACGGAAGCCATATTTTTCAAAGCATTGTCTTTTTTGTTTTAATTTAAATATTTGAATCACCTGGTGATATTAAAAACACATGTTAAAGTTCAAACAAAATCATTCGCGAAGTACCATCAAAGAACACACTTATTACCTACTTTAAAAAAACCTGGTTTGTCATATAACTAATACCTACTAACAATGTACAGTACATACCTAAAAAAATGTCTAAAAAGATTAATCCAAAAATTGACCAATGTGTACATAATTAGGTTCTGGCAAGACCAACAGCCATTGCGAACTTAGGCTTATCAATACACAGGGTGTTACAGGGTTCACTAAATAAAATATATAAATATTTAATGGTATATAATATATAAATAATTTATTTAGAAATCGTGAGATGCGGTCTGGTGTGATGTAGGTTTCAGAAAAACATTTTCTTTATCGTGCTAACGTTCGATCTTTATTGAGATCATCTTCAGGGCCTGGGATTTACAAACATTGTTTACCTATAACAATTACATTTTGGATGTGGAAAAGTGAATTTATACAATGCAAACTATATTTGTACAAATAAACATTGTATAAATTCACTTTTCCATATCCAAAATGTAATTGTTATATGTAAACACTAAAAAGGGAATGAATGGCTCCCTTTGAAAGCCTTGTATGTTTACCTCTTTTTTTAGTATGAGATTTTACTGACTACTAGACTACTATTTACTTATTTCACTACTATTAGTAGACTGCCACTGACGTTTTTGAGTATTTTGTTATATGGACATTAAACATAATTTATTAAATTCACTAGTTTCGTGGTCCGCTTGACCAATTAATATCTTACAATTAATTAAGGTTTTCAGTTGAGATAAAAAAATCAATGGCAAGAGCGGGATTCGAACCCACGATCTTCCGCTTGATACGCCGCTGCTCTACCACTTGAGCTATCGTGACCTCGATCCACTCGGACATCAACTTCCTATCTCAACCCCACCTTTTGAATTTTCCCTCCTTATTGCCATTTTTCAAATGTCGTGTAATCAATTTGATTCTCGGCGACAAATGAAATGGCCACGGAGAGCTTTAGTGAAGTATATTTCATTTTAAACTTATTAAATTCACTAGTTTCGTGGTCCGCTTGAGCAATTAGTATCTTACAATTAATTAAGGTTTTCAGTTGAGATAAAAAAGTTAATGGCACGAGCACTAAAGCTCTCCGTGGCCATTTCATTTGTAGCCGAGAATCAAATTGATTACACGACATTTGAAAAATGGCAAAAAGAAGGGAAAACTCAAAAGGTGTGGTTGAGATGGGAGGTTGGTGTCCGAGTGGATCGAGGTCACGTAGCTCAAGTGGTAGAGCAGCGGCGTATCAAGCCGAAGATCGTGGGTTCGAATCCCGCTCGCGCCATTGACTTTTTCATCTCAACTGAAAACCTTAATCAATTGTAAGATATTAAACATAATCCTGTGACAGTTCCATACTTAATATTAGTTAAAGTGGATTAGTTTTAAAGTTTTAAATTAATATTTTAGGGAAACAATATGATCAAAGGACGCTGTGATTATTGAGTGACATGTGATATTATTGATTGTCAGGTCACTGAAGACGGTGTTAAACTAAACTGCGAGATCAGCCGAACCGAATTCTAATAATGCTCTCGCATAGCTTGCCCGATATAACAATAGCTCTCCAGGAAAACCATTACAAGATTGTACACAATTGTACACGGAAATGAAAGCGATTACGCTGAATCGAATCTCCATTATTTCCCCCCGATCGCGAAAGGGGCAAAAAAATTATACACCGATCTCGAAAACGGACTGACAGGTAAGGTAAAGATCCTTGAGCAGTGCCCCGTTCCCATTGGGCGCCCCTTCTCCGAAGCTATTAGCCACTAAATTAACAGGTAATGACGGACCATTATACAAAAGAAATATATTTACAAGATAAAACCTAATAGCCATGAGCATTTCAGGAAATTGCCCCGGCCGCCATCTTTGATGTAATGGGAAACTATGTAATCTTGATCTTATTCAACCTTCATTATCCACCCCTCTACCGGAGCCGAAGGTAATACCGGCTTAAACGAAGATGGAGGATTTTTTTAATCAAGATCAAAACAAAGATTAAAGCTTTTACATTTAGCTCATGTTAAATTATTTTTTCGCTAACCTTAGTTTTTAAAAAGGTCAGACATGTCAGATTTAATAATAAATCCGGGTTAGGGACAACAATTTCCCGTTGGAAAGTACCAAACTCTTTTTTTATTTATAAAAATTTGCGTAAATTGCTGCGCTTGAGTAAATTCGATAAAATTTTAGAACACAAAACAAAGTAAAGGCGAAAAGTAAAAAACTACGCATAAATTATGAAAAAGAACACTCCTTTTAGCGTTAATCACTTCTTCTGTTACTTAGGAGGTATCGAGGCCACTGGCGCTTCAGCCGTCGGGGAGGTGACATCCTCACAATTGCGAGAATCGTTTCAGGAAGCGGAAGAATGTCTGTTGTGTATACTGCGTAGAGGATGGTCCTAAGATACTTCCTTGTGGTACCCTTGCATTTGGGCAATAGCCGGACCGGTCACTCATGAAAAAGAAGTACTCCTATTAGCTAAATATTCAGAAATCGTGAGATGCGGTCACCAGAGTGTGATGTAGGTTTCAGAAAAACATTTTCTTTATCGTGCCAACGTTTCGATCTTTATTGAGATCATCTTCAGGGCCTGGATTTACAAACATTGTTTACAATTAACAAATACATTTAAGATGTGGAAAAGTGAATTTATACAATGCAAAATATATTTTTTATATTCAATCAAAGTATTTCTACTCACTCAAAGTGTTTGTCTTCTGTGTAATTGTGCCATTCTTGCGTGTCGTGTCGAAAGTGCCAGTGAGANGGCACGATAAAGAAAATGTTTTTCTGAAACCTACATCACACCAGACCGCATCTCACGATTTCTGAATAATTATCGATTAACGGTCACTAATCACCACACCCTCCTATTAGCGTTAATCACTTCTCCTGTCGCAAGGCCAATGTCGTTTCAGCCGTCGGGGAGGATTACTTGGAAGGGTGCGGGATGAAAGGTTTCAGACATGAGGGTTTGTGTGGCTGGATAACGGTTTGTGAAACTTCTTGAAGCGGTTTTTCGCAACTTAAAAGACATATTGGATAAGGTGAATGGTAAGAATGGATACATACAAATGAGCATTGACGTTGGTTCTGAGGATTTTGGAATTGATGCGTTGGAAGTTGGAACGTTTTGTTGAACCCCAAAGTTCGATGTGGTATGTCTAAATAGATTTCAACATAGTAATATAAATGAATCGTTTGTTTTGTAAAATCAGTTTATCCAGCAATCTATTAAGAAGATTGAAGCGTCTGTTTAGTACTTGACTTTTGGAGTTGCGTATCGGCTCCATGTCATTTTCCAAAATAACTTATGGGCGGAACCAAAATAACTTATATTGTAAAAAAACGGTGAAAGTGACATGTTCGCATTTTTCTATGTTTAATGGCATCCCCATTGACAATGTGCCCAAGGGTTGTGACAGGGTTTGCAGGTTTCAGTCAAGATGACAGGATCTTATATGAAAGCAAAGGCTGACGGTATCATCCGAACAGGTGATGAGAATCGTTTCAGGAAGGGGGGAATGTCTGCGGTGTATACTGTGTAGAGGGTGGGTCCTAAGATATTTCCTTGTGGTACCAATCGCCGGACTGACGACTTGAAAGTATCTGTAGGATAGTTAGGATTTTAGAATCAGGTAGTAGATAAAACTAAGGACTTCCGTAAGCGGAGTGCCATACACGATCAAAGGCGTGATTCACATTTTGGAATTAAGGAAGTACATATTCTAAAAAGGGAATTTATAACAGAAAGTAACATAATTTATTACAACTTTGTACTCACGATTCATGAGCTTCCTCACTTATAAGTTTAAAAACTTGTTTATAGTAAAAGAAAAATTATCGTATGAACTTATTTGAATGAACTTATTCATTTACAACCTACCTACTTCTAAAAACGGTTTAAATAAATAAGAGGACAAAAGTACTTAGTATATTTTTCTGTTTTCTGCAAGAGAGATAAATAGATAGATAGATAGATAGATAGAAAGAGAGAGAGAGAGAGAGTGAGAGGGAGAGAGAGAGTGAGTGAGAGAGGAGACCATGGCGGTATGTAGTCAGAAAATAACATAAACATAAAATAATTGTTTGAACAAAACGCTTTTAAAAGACAAATCTTAGAATACATGAATATTACAAAAATAGTTTAAAAAGTTTGAATAAAAAAACTCATTACAACCAAATGATCCTATTAGATACCGATATAACCAATCATTAAAAATGTTTAAAAATTATATATGTAAAAATAAACGGTAAATTACTTCAAAAATTTAAGATATCCCAAACCTTGCTTAATGTAAAATATAAAATAAATTAAAATTATTTTTTAAAAAAAATGCATATTACAAAAAGTATCAATATACCAAAAACTTGGATTCCTAAATAATAAAATTGTTTAACACAATAATTAAAAAAAACGTAACCTTCCATCTTAGCCAGTCGGCCAGTAAGCTTGGCTTTTTTAAATTTTAATTAAAAATAATGCAGAATTTAATATAAATAAACTTGAATTACAAATGCAAAATGGTCACATATTTCTTTTAAATGAAACTATATATAATGAAATGGTTTTTAAATTTTATAATAATGTAAGTTTATTAAAAAATATAATGTAAGCTTTATAATAAAATGTAAAATACTAATATCCTTTGTTATCCTTATTTCTTATAACAAAGCAGACATTGATAATGGATGTAAATTCCCGAAACGTCAAAATAAATATTTAAATAAGTAATGAATTTACTTTCAAAAAAGCCCACACGGATTTTTTTCTATAACAAAAACCAAAAATAATTGTTTAATAGTTAGTTATCTATCACCTCGGTCGGCGTATTCTTATTGTCTGTCAGATTGTTTTGACATCTTCAGTGTTTGGAGTCCAAAATCACTCAAGCAAAATCAGACAGAATGTTGTCTGGGAATTAGATGGTTTAATAACACAAAAGTGGCTTATAACCTCCAGGGACGCTTTCACTGATCAAAGGTATGTACACTCGTCACTTACTCATGTTATAATAATATCAAAAGTTTTGAGTAGGAAGAACTTCGATTGATTTTAATCCAAAATGGATTAGCTCCTATCGCATCCACTAACCTGACGCTCCGTCAAATATCCTTCCGAACAATGGTTTACATGTTAGCCTACAAGCTCATAAAAACAAATGCCGACGAACACCTAAACGTCTACATGTCCTACCATTTACTACAATGGGCTATGTTTTCACATTTGTTAACAATAATTTCTTGTAAGTATAAAAAAAGTAAATTTAATGGACTAAAAAACATATAAATCTATAATGAAATAGTATCTTTTTTCTAATTTACAAAAATAATTTCCACGGCAATTACTATATCACTTACGAGCTGTGGTCGGTTGACCAGAGTATAAAAGTGGTTTAACTGATAATTCATGGTCAGGAAAGAGTACTGTCCTTCATTATTACTACGTGCAGAAACAAGTGAGATAAAAAAAACGACGTCGTTTTAATATTACGTCTTTATTTTTTAAGCTCACGAGGATCTTAACTTTTAATACCGTATATGAAGTAAATATATTATATTTGAGGTGGAAATGAAGGAATAGGAGAATAGCCTGTGTAGCTTCTAAGCATACGTTTCAAAAAATTTACCTTTTATACAGAAAATAATACGAATTTACAATTTGGAAAGTCATTAAATTGTCATTTTGTCCACATTAAAGATATAAATGTGATAATAGTAAGTCAAGTTAAGATAAATATTTGGTCAAGGTCTATTGACCTCTTGGGATACGAATTGAAATGATTGATAAGCCACGAGGTTATATAGACGACAAAGCAATAAAGAACTCCGTAACAATTACAACAAATATATAAATAAACATGTTCAAATCTGTTCAAAAATAATAGTTTAAAGTTCAAAATTAATGGACATAATTCATCGTCAGGTCAATATTTTAAGACCAGGTTGGTGTTCAATTTTGAGCTCTTAAAAAACACACTCGCCAAAGATCAGCGTTGCATCTTATTTATTATTTATGCATATGCATTTCGGCCTATTTCACAGGTCCCAGGGCTTTTAAGACCTATAATCATACTCATAATCATACATCATGGAGTGTTTGTTTTTAAGAGTTCAACATTTCCAACAACCCTAGTTATAAAAAGAAAAAAAACGAAGGAAGAGGAAGAAGGAATTGTAATAAACACACCACCAAGATCGCATAGCAGAACTAGGACAAGCAAAAAATCAATATTTTCGATTGTTCCTTCCGGTTTTCTCAAAAACTATCACCTAGAAAAAAATTGAACGGTATTTTTCTTAGCATACATTTTATTTTCAAATATTTTATTAATTATAGGGGTTTTGATTTCTTAAAAAGTTAAAAAGTATAACTAATGAGCACATGGCACTTTAGCATCGCCAGCACGTCTCCAGACTTGTGTCCACCGGACTTTTTTCTTTGAGGTTATTTAAAAAAATAATGTTTATGAAAATTTTACGCCCATAACAAACGTGGAGGAAATATCGTTAAAAACAAGGAGGGACTCTAGTAAGTTGACTCCTTGTATAATTCAAAACAAACCCTGCCTCTTTTTAGACCACTTCAAGTTTCAGATTCAAGTTTTCCCTTTGTAATATTTTAGACTTTTTTACGGCTTTACTGTAATTGTAGAAATGGAAAATGTAATCAATAAATTATTACTTGAATTTCATTCGGCTATATCTGGCAAATGGTTAGCCACGTGGCTTGTGAAGTTTTGTGTAGTTATTATAATAATTGAAATTATTATGATTATAAAAATAAAAAAACATAAATGCATGTACGATGGATACTACACAAAAGAGACGAAATGCTGCTAAAACTAAAAAACTGTATCTTCTATTTTGGCTAAATAAAAACAACACACTCAGTAATTAATTCGTAAATAAGCAGAAACGAAGCTCCTACGTATCAAAAGCACTGTAGATAGGTGACCTTCGGAGGATCTGATTGTGAAGAAGAGTCAACCTTAATCTATGAAGGATAGGCCATACGAGGTTGACTCACCGACACCTACTTTTGCACCAAAGCCCACGTATGTGTCCGGCTTGTAGAAAAAGGTTGCTCGATGTGTCACAATAGAGCAACTCCTTGACTCTATACAGAGAGAGTGTAAGAATTCCACCCGATATAAGAAACATAATTAAGCACGGCAGCGAGTATACGGGCCTCAGATTTTTGTATGAAACAAGGTGGTTTTATCATATATAGTATAGTTAGGTGTACCGAGTGTGTGTTAAAAGTGAATGTATTTATTGGCGTGAATAGATAGTGGAAGAGGGCTGATGGCGGAGTATTAATTAGGTCGGTTATATAATAGGTAAAGGATTATGGAGGAATGTCGAGTACTCCACCTCCCTAACTGAGTGAATGGTATGTAAATAGAAAAGAATTTATTTAAGAATGAGTGAGAATGTGAATGTGTTAAACTGCATGCGTTGGGTTCCGAATTCACCTAGCTGTGGCCAGCACCCTGAGCCCAACATCGGTGGCTGGACTGATAAGACAGACGTCTGACCCAGGATTCGAGCTGGGTTATTGTCGAGGCCTGCTGGTAATTTATTGTAAATTACAAAAGCTGGAATTGCCGGAGGACTGCGATAAGCGATAGGCTAAACTCTGAACATATATGTGTGTATATATATATATATATATATATATATATGCAGGTTTGAGCTTATATACATCCAAGAAGGAAATTGAAAACATGACCATAACTAAAAGCCTTTTTTCACTTCTTAATTATAACCATTTACTAATTATTAATTTCGAAAATTGGTCGTCCTGAGGCAAGCATAGAAATAATAAACCACGAAGTTATGTAATCTTCCGAAAGCATTCACGAAAACATTTGGCAAAAATTTTAACAAGAAAATAACTAAAAATTCTAAAGTCTGAAAAAAGTCGTTGAATGTTGAAAATTAATTACCATTATTAAAATTATTATTTTGTTTATTTTACATACTTATGGCTAACTTACAAAAATACATTGAGCACATCGTTCAACACAAATTTGACAGATCTGTCAGTCCAGAATCCAGTGGGGAGAGAAACCAACCAATGCTGGAACTATTTTATATTTAACTGGGTGCGTTAAATTTAATTGCGTGGGTTAAGATAGAAAGTCACGAGGCCGTCGTCGTTTTAAACGGCGTCGAGGATTGTAAGGGTGAGACGTTGAGGAAGAGTTAGGACTAGTGGGTCAGGGTGCAGAGATAGTTTAGAGTTAGAGCTAATAAGGTTAACATGGAAATGTGGTTTATTTCAAAATGTTTGAAAACAAGAAGTCCATAAAGTTCTGATAACGCAAAACCTGTCCATCATTTCCGTTTTCATAACTGTTACGAACACTCAAATCCTAGAGTTTGAGGAAGAAAGCAAATTGAGTTGCTACTGCCAAGCTTTCGACCTGTTTGATAATCATCATCAGGACAAAACAACTTTAAATATGTCTACAGATTGATAGACGATCTCAAATTTCCTTGAAGACCTACTCAGTCCCAGCATTGCCAAGTACATACCTTGAGCCATAGTGTTTGTAAGTGAAAAAATGGTCCATACTTCTAATACTGAAAATGAAAACTGTTAACATTTTCTTTTTGAGTTTTTCACTTTTCAAGGCCTGGGATTTATAAACATTGTCTAAATTATAGACATAAATATGAGATATGATGATTATGGTGAAATTAGGAAACGGGGTTTGTGCCTCACAGGCACTGAAGCCTTCTGGCTGACTGTACCTTCCTAGTTCCTTAGTTCAGTGCAATAGATTCTTCTCAGAAGTATTAGGTCAATGATTGTTGCTTGTACAATTTCATTCCCTAGGTTTTTCCTTTGTGCTAGGTTAAATCTCCACTGAATTCACATTCGAAGATGATATGGGTGGCTGTTCCTCCTCCTCATTGCATAATTTGCAGATGGGATCGCCCATGTTGTGTAGATTTTTCCTCAGATGCCCGTGACCGAATAATATCCTAACATTCCTCTGTGTCTAGCCCTCTCCAACTGCAGCAGTGAGTTTATCAGACTTGGTGAGGGTTGGTTTAACATAACTTTACTGTGTCTAGTGCCCCTAGAGTTTATCCAATTCTCCTTTTGCCTTTTTTAAATCTTAAGATTTCGTGTTGGTTTTTGTTATCGCAGAAATAGGTGCAGGGCTTATATGTGGTATTGCAGATCCACCTGAGGCCAGTGTGACTTCTTTTTAGTTACCCGAAATTGCTTTGTGTCTTGGTACCCAAGATATTACCAAGTTTTCCCTTTTTCTTTTTTATTTGGTTATGCGATGGAGGATTCTGTATTTGTTTTTGTTATCCCAAGTATGTTTGGGGCCTATGTATGGTCTTGCATATAAGATATGAATATTCATTTTATTTATTTTTTTTATTTTTTTATTTTTTTAACGAGAGATCTTAACAGCAAAGGTCATATTAACCCTTAGGGTGCCGGTGTTTATATTAAAAAAACATTATTTGTAAGTATGTCGGGTTCGAATTTAGGGCCTCTGGATTCGAACTCGGGACCTTTACCTTATAGTGATGAGCGCCGTGTCAACGCCTGACCGATGCGACCATCGATGCGGGACGCCCCGAAATCTTATGTTTAATCAAAGTATTTGTACTCAGTCAAAGCGTCTCTTTTCTGTGTAGATGTGTCATTGTTGTACGTCGTCTAAAACGATCATAAATATTATTTACGAACATTATTTTTTTTAGGCTTTAGTGACCATTAATTCATGATTATTTGGAGAACTTTAGATGCGGTTTTTTGCCTTATGCATGTGTTTAATGTTGGTGTTTGTTTGTATTCGTGTGGCATTTGTGCAATTAAAGTTATTTTTGATGCGAGAAGAAAATACCTAGTTTTGTCTGCATTTTAACTAAAAGGTTCTCTGATTGATTGTAGACGCTAGTTTCCTTTCAACGGTAGTGATATCCTTCAGAATTATGTTTGCTTGTTTTCCACGTTTAACAGAAATCTGTTCATAGAATCCCATGTTGTTCTTCGTTCTTCTCGCAGAAATGCATTTATGTATGAATTTAGTGACCGTTAATTAATGGTTATTTGGAGATCGTGAGATTTGCAAGATATTTAGCAAAAAGGCCGCATCTCACGATCTCCAAATAATCATTACATTGCGTTTTGACTTTGCGTGCAGGGTGATTGGTTGTCCGAAGGATAAAATTAATGAAAGGACTATTCATTTGGGCTTTATTAGAAGAGATGGAAAGGCATTGATGTAAATTATTTTAGGGGATGAGACGGTAAATTTCCCTCCAAAATCCGATGACTGCCTGTTTCCGTTTAAGGGCGAGCGTAATGAATATAATCCTTTTGCACTATCTGGGCTAATGTAAGAACGGGGGGACGAGCAATTTAATAAGACCGCATTTGTTCTTGGGGTAAGCCAGCATATCATGTCTTCCTCTTTATAATTAATTCCGATGAGGAAGAGGGGACCCAATGGGGTGCCGGAGGCGGACCGAGTCGTACCGATTGGACGGGGTGCCGAGTGGGGTGGCGAGGGCGTGGTCCGCGTCGTCTCGCTTCTGGCCAGTCTGTGTGATGCAGTGAGTGAGAAATGACGTCGCCGACACCTTCTATGAGTGAGGATGAGGACGACCGCGAGATCAACGTCGACTCGGGCCACGAGGACGGCTGCGAGGAGGAGGACTCGCTGGACATGAGCAGCGTCTCGCCGCCCCCGGCGCTCGCGTTCAGCATCTCGAGGTTGTTGGGAGAAGAGAAGAGACATGAAAGCCCCGCCGGCGTCATCCGGGTCCCTGCACAAAGAGTCCCTCCGCCTCCTGCAGCGGGCCCGATCGCCCCTTTTCCCTGGCTCGTTCATCCGGCGGCTGTCATACACAACAGCGCTGCAGCCGCCGCCGCAGCAGCTTTCGCCTCCCACGCCATCAAAGAACGCTTATCCGGTAAGTTTTCAAAATAAACTCAAAACAACACGCACAAAAAAATCACAAACTTGATTATGGGTCATCTCATGACCTCTACTGTCACATCTCGATCGTACTCCTTATCAATTTATAGTCAATACACTTCATTGTTATGACCTATCAGAAACTCCAACTCATCACTCATATTAAATAATTAACTCCATGTGGTCTGCTGGGTCATGAATCTGCACTTCATTCGTTACCGATCATTTTGGTCTGCCTATCCTGCCTGATTTGGCCTGTCAGACGCGTTTCACCGTTTTGCCATCTTCAAACCCAGCAAAGCAGCAAGAATAGGAAGGCAAAATTGATCGGCCTAGCTACTTGAGTATTATTGTTCGTCCTGAAAGTGACCTCTAACCGTATGACTATTGCTAGTTCATTTCAGCCCCTTTCACAATTTTCAACCTAATAAAATTCATAAAATCTTCCCCAGTATATTCTTGACTCTATGGCGATGGAATACACGATATTGTTCCATCAACATTTACACATAAAGTAATACTAATCTATTTGGTAGTCGACGAGGTACTACATACTACATATTCCGTCAACACATTCACGCCAATAAATACTCTCCAACTTTAACCCTGTCTCCCTGAGTATTTCTGTCACCACCAAAATTCCATTTTTTATAAGTAAAAACTTTTTAATTTAAAAAAATTGTGATGTCTTAAAACAAATTGCTGACCATTGATTGACCTCGCTCAAAATGAAATCAATAGTTTATAAATAGAGATTACATAAACAGTAATCTAACAATTATTGAATGGTCGACACATATCACTTTGCTGGGTGGATGTCGTGTCTGAACACTGTTTTATATAATCCCACGGTTTACTTAGGTCTACACAGACTACGAGTTCTTCACTGAAGATGGCGTTAAGCCTAAACTACTATGAGCTTAAAGTAAGAAAACAACGAGAATAGACGAAAGCAGGAAAACGAAAAGTGTCGATCAGTTAATCTTGAGTACTTTCACTAACAGACACCATAACATTTAACAAAAATTGACACCTTTAACTATGAGGTGTTGATATTGACAAAAAAAAGTC
The DNA here is from genome assembly GCF_000648675.2 of Cimex lectularius. Taxonomy (NCBI): domain Eukaryota; kingdom Metazoa; phylum Arthropoda; class Insecta; order Hemiptera; family Cimicidae; genus Cimex; species Cimex lectularius. The sequence goes on along the minus strand of NW_019392772.1, from coordinate 677,804 downwards.
TATGTGCTGTAAAAATAACAACCAAAAAATATTTACCTATTGGATTAAAAGCATGCCTCATGTTATATTTTGTCATCGTCTAAATTCTTGCATTATTTTCTTTGTTTGATTGAAATATATTTGCTAAAATAAATAAGAATGATTTTTATAATTTAAACATGTTATAATTTACAGGGATAATCTAGATCTCGGTATGTCGAATGAAAAAACAAATTTAATTGTTATCCCTGCAGCTTGCCAAACAATCTTAAATTGAAATAATTAAGTTGTCAATAGATGGTTTCAAATTTCTTTGTGGACTATCTATTAAAAACTTATGTCAATTTTTAAACATATTTAAGATTATTTTGTCCTGAGGTGACATTAAAATAAGTGGCATTTAATGGCAGATTGAAATTAAATTTGCTTTTCAAATAGACGTTACCGAAGTACATATTATTAGTTAGTAAAAAAATAGTCGATACATCTAACACTTTAAACAGAAATAATTTTGTTTAGGTTTTGTACGTAACAATAATTACTTTTTTTTTTTTACTTTTTATGACTTAACAAAAGGGATAAACTTCAATGTGTACAAGTTTATAAATTGTGATTATTTGGAGATCGGGAGATGCGGTCTTAGGTGATATAGGTTTAGAAAAACATATTCTTTATTCTATTTCTTTCTTTGTATATTCTTTATGTTTTTCTAAACCTGCATCACACAAGACCGCATCTGACGATCTCCAAAAAAGCATTAATTTACGGTCACTAAATACTACATATTTATAAATAGTTATATGGATATCGTGAGATGCGGTCTGGTTTAACGTAGGTTTAGAAAAACATTTTCTTTATTGTGCCAACGTTTCGATCTTTATTGAGATCATCTTCAGGGTCTGGGATTTCTAAACATTGTTTAAAATATACAAATACATGTAGGATGTGAAAAAATGAATTTGTACAATGCTAAATATTTTGAACTCAATCAAAGTTTTGTACTCTCTGAAAGTGTTTCTTTTCTTTTTAGATGTCTCATTATAGTGTGTCGTGTTGAGAATGCCAGTGAGATATTGAATCTAAAATTTGTAGCATTGTATAAATTCATTTTTTCAATTCCTACATGGATTTGTATATTTTAAACAATGTTTATAAATCCCAGGCCCTGATGATGATCTCAATAAAGATCGAAACGTTGGCACGATAAAGAAAAGGTTTTTCTAAACCTACGTCACAGCAGACCGCATCTCACGATCTCCAAATAATCATTAACTAACGGTCACTAAACACCACCCTTTAATGGAATGATGTTTATGACCATATTGCTATGAGAATTTAATATGACAAAGTTAACTTCCTTTGTTTACAGAACCTTTTAAAACCTCGCTTAGCTTTGTCATTCGCTAGTTATACGAAATAAATATTCCTTGGGGTTTGTGGTATGAAGAGCCTGTAGCACGGTCGTTTCCGATCATTTTGGTCGCCTATCAGACCTGTATGGTTTTTTTTTCCAACTTTAGTGTGTTTGTATGTCATCTCGAAAAATACGATTGATAAAACAACACGGAAGATGGCGAAAAGTGTATGACAGATCAAAATGGTCGTAGAAAAACTAATAATACGAAATATGTTTTCGGCATCTTATTTAAACTATTTAATGTACTTTATTGACAGCTTTCCCTGTGCATTATTGAATAATTGAGCGTGAAACATATTTTAATCCAAGATCATACAATCTTTGCCATTATTTAGGCCAGGAGTATTTTTTTCGTATTAAAATTAATACATCGTGTGAAAACCACTGTTCGATTTTAAAAAAATGGATCAGAATTTCTTAGGAATTTTTTTTTAATATACAGGGTGAATTGCTACTCGTGCTACAAACTTCTCCAGTAGATTCTTCACCCTAAAATGAACAAAAAAGTTCATATTGTCCATGGTCCGATTCTCAACCATTTCAGAGTAATTTCGCTTTTTATCGATTTTGAAAGATATCACGTCCTGGCGTCGGAAAATCGTGATATCTTTTAATCTAAACATTTCTCTTAAAATCTATAAGCACCGTTGAAATCCCCGTTAATTTTTAGAGAGAATCAAAATCATAATTCCATTGAAATTTTTTAATTTAATTTAATGCCCATTTAGTATGTAATGCTTAAGAAGTTTACAAACAGCTAGAAGGTCAAGGAAGAAAGACCCAAACGTTTTGCCACCTTCATCTTCTTATTGAAAAATTAACGGGGATTTCAACGGTGCTTATAGATTTTAAGAGAAATGTTTAGATTAAAAGATATCACGATTTTCCGACGCCAGGACGTGATATCTTTCAAAATCGATAAAAAGCGAAATTACTCTGAAATGGTTGAGAATCGGACCATGGTCAATATGAACTTTTTTGTTCATTTTAGGGTCAAGAATCTACTGGTGAAGTTTGTAGCACGAGTAGCAAGTCACTCTCAAACATTAGCAATCCTTGAACCACCATTTTTTCTCTTTTTGTCATCAACATCTTGGTCTCACAACCACTAAATAAGAAAATGACGAGTGCGTTGGAAGCGTTATTAAATCAGGTAGTTTTCCTCAAATTTGCTGCCTTCTGAGACTAAAATTAGAAACTCTGGATTACTTTATACACTTTCCGATTTACACAATTTTCCACTCTTTTTGTAGTTCTGGCTGAAATAAAACACAAAAAATTAGCCCAAACATTTTGCCACCGTCATCTTCTTATTGAAAAATTAACGGGAATTTCAACGGTGCTATTAGATTTTCAGAGAAATGTTTAGATTAAAAGATATCACGATTTTCCGACGCCAGGACGTGATATCTTTCAAAATCGATAAAAAGCGAAATTACTCTGAAATGGTTGAGAATCGGACCATGGACAATATGAACTTTTTTGTTCATTTTAGGGTGAAGAATCTACTGGAGAAGTTTGTAGCACGAGTAGCAATTCACCCTGTATAAGTGGTTAGATATTTTATTACAGACCAACAATAAATTAGCCATGACCATGCTGAACCAGCATTGGGTCACCTTTGGCTCGGTCTTCCCTCGCGGGTTTGTTGAATTACTGAAACGCGTTTCGGCATTGCGCCATCTTCAGTGAAGAACAGTTCCTCATGCCGGCGGTTCAGCTTGAACAAATGTTCAGACAAATTTATTTTCAGTATTTACTTCACTATTCACTGCTAAATTAAAATAAACAGTATATTATGTCTTAAATCGTCCGGGATTGCGGTGTCTGAGCCGTATTTGCTAAGCAGGTGGTTCTGGGTTCGAATCCAGGCACAGCCTATGGATTTTTAATTATTTATAACATGTTAAATGTATTTTAACCAGGTTTGACCCCCTCGGGATCAACCACCAACGGGCAGTTGGACGTTAAGCCCTCCTATACGACAGGAATATGTGCAGTATAATAATATATATAATATACATACAAAATTGTTCATTTTGCCAGTAATTACAGTTAATTTGCAATACAAATGTTCCTTTAGTTCGTAGCTGTATCAACCCTGTCAGTATATCGTCGCTGATTTCATCACCCAGAACTATTTGTAATTTTTTTTAAAATAATTTCTTTTAGTGAGGTTTGTTTTGCAAACCTTGGTACAAAGATAGTTATACGAAACTACAAATTTTTCATTTTTACAATAATAACAAGCGGTTTTGTCGTTGGCCTCGTTATTTCCACGTGAAAACGAAAGTGGCATATTACCCCGCTATCTCAATTCTTTTTATGATTGTTAATCGATTTAATTTTAAAAAATGTCAGTTGGAGATAATTAATTTTTATGAAATTGGATGGCCCAATGTCATCTGTAACATGACAATATTCTTTAACTGTCCGTTATTTTTATTGCCCGAATTAAACCGTCGATATCCAATAACGGCCCGTCGGAACTTCAATCGTTTTCCGTTCCATAGTGATGGAAACGTCATAAATATTAAACAGAAAACCAGTATAAATAATCTATAAGTAAATATATTCACGATCATAAATGAAATTCATAGCTCGGGAAATTTATCGGGTTCATGAATTTATTACGGTAAAAAATAAAATTCCAATTTTAAATACAATTTTTTTAAAATGTAATAATTATGTAAATATCAACTTTATTTTATTGAAATCTATAGATAAACGTAAAAGACAAAAAGGCAATTTATTTTCGTTTCATTTATTTTTATTTTTTTATCTGGCATACTTATGCTTATTGACCTTTGACTCTAGGGTTTGCCTTGTTTTGAGGTGAAAGTCAGTGATGGGGTTTAGATTTCTGTCGGTAAAAACAATTAATTAATGATATTATCAACGTTGTTTTTATAAGATTTTAATCGGTATTAACACTGACACGATAGAGATAGGAAAGTATCACAACACGCCGACCACCAGGCGATTCGTTACCTTTAGAAACTGTCATCATTTGCATATTTATGCAGATTGATTACGGCGCCTAAGACCAGCCGTATTTAGATAAAAATGATTTGAATTTTTCAAGGCAATCGCTGTTTGTGTGGATTATCGATTTTAATATTCACGAAGGAGGTGCGACGTTAACTTGTAATTGCTTCGTAACAGCCGCCGCTTGTTATAACTGCTGGTCAGGGCTGAAAAATTTATTGAATAGTCAACCGTCAATTTTCCCGGCTTGGATGAGCTTATTAAACATCGCGAGACTTAGTATAAAGTCACAGTAGGAATTATTTTTCTCTAAAGCTGGCGGATAACCAGTGTGTGAGGCTATATTATAATTAAGCCCCTGTATATTTTCACCTTTAGATTTCCCCTTTAGAACGGAAAGAGGATGTCGTTTTACGATCCAGGTATAAAATCAAGCCAGGGTGCTTCGATATCCAAGGGCGTAGCCTAATCCCGACGGCCATGATCGCGTGCACCGTCTGGCAAAGTTCGCGTGAAAATGAACGTTTATCCTTCCAGCGGATGGATTACTGTTTGACATTAGAAATGGAAATGCGAGCAGGGCTTAACGGAATTTTAATCGGAACCGATTGCCCGCCGACCCGTATTAGCCATTTTGTAAGATTGGGCCAGAGAAACCTTCGGCTGAAATTGACTTTACGAAAATGCCTATCACGAAACGTTCAGCCCTCAAAAAACCCCTTAATCGCCTCTTGGCCTGTGAATGGTTTTCTAACTCTTTTTATCCCCTTTCTAAATCTTTGTAATAAATCCACATTTATCCATCATATTTCGTACTCATCAAGACAGCAAAGTAGTCCTTGATCTAAATTGGCCTAAGAATTTCAAATAATTACATATTTGATACATAAAAATTCATAAAATTCACCATTTCATGGTGCATACAATTCTTTTAAATTGTCTCAATAACAGCTTCAGTCTTCCTTCATTCGAGTTAGAAGACAAAAGAAAAATTTGTCGATTGTGAGGATCTTATAAAAAATAAAAACACAACTAATTATTAGTGCTTGATTATTTTTGCATACAGTGAGTGTGTTTGTGTGTGTGTGTGTGTGTGTGCGCGTGCGTGTGCGTGTATGTGTGTGTGTGTGTGTGTGTGTGTGTGTGTGTGTGTGTGTGTGTGAGAGAGAGAGAGAGAGAGAGAGAGAGAGAGAAACGGAAAAACAGAACTATGTGTACACAGCGAATAAGGATAGATAAATAGAGAAACAGGTTGCGTAAAGGAGTGAGTGAGAGAGAGAAAGAGAGATTTGGAGAAGGATAGGCAGAAAGACAGAACTGTGTATACAGACAGAAAGAAAAATATATAAATAATAAACACAATAAAAAGATGAGTAGATAGAAAGAGAGATTTGGAGAGGGAGAGAAATAATCGACAGAGAGAGGCAGGTAGATAGTTAAATGCTAAGTACTATTACTTCTAAAAATTACTAATAATTTATATATAAAATATTAATATTATTAATAATAATAAAATATTAATATTATAATTAAAATAAAATATATAAATATTATATATATTTATATATAAAAGAGAGGTAGAAAGAGACAGACAGAAAATACTATGTGTAGAGAGCGAGAGAGAGAGAGAGAGAGAGATTTCCACATAAATCTTTCATGCCTCCTACTCATCAAGGGAGCAAAGTAGCCCTAGTCAAACTTAATTACTTAGTAAATTCATTACTTATTTAAACATTAGTTTTGCTTTTCAGGAATTTCACCCATCATCAGGGTCTTTTTAAAAAATATTCAATGTGAGGATCTTATAAAAAATAAAAACAAAACTAATTATTAGTGCCTGATTATTTTTGCATACAGTGAACGTGAGTGTGTTTGTTTGTGTATGTGTTTGTGTGGTGATATATATATAATTTCTTTTTAAAAATATATGACCATTGTACACCGACAAGCCGCATGTCATTTATATTTTATGACTTTAATAAATAAATAAAAAAACACATGGAATTTTTTTTTAAACAAAAAAACCACGAATATTCATATAACTCAACATTTCAGTTGCAGTAACTTCTGTACTGATTCTTCACTACAGTTAGGGGAAAAACGAAAGTGAGAAAAATGTTACTATTATGACGATCTTTACGAATACTAAATACAGTTTATTATCATTGCCCAAATTCTAATTAATTTCTGCAAACGAGAGAGAGAGAGAGATTTGCATATAAATCCTTCATGCCTCCTACTCATCAAGGCATCAAAATAGTCCTTGATCAAAGTGAACTACTTAAAGTAAATTCATTACTTATTTAAACATTAGTTTGGACGTTCGGGAATTTACATCAATCATCAGGATCTGTTTAGAAAATTATTCAATTTTTCATTACATATAGTTTTTTTTTGTTTTTTTTTAATATATGACCATTGTACACCGATCAGCCGCAGAGTCATTTATCTTTTATAACTTTTCTTTAATAAAAAGCCACATGGAATCTTAAAAAAAAGAAAAAAAATGAAATTCATATAATTCAACATGTCATGCAATTTTGTACAATTGTTTTAGATTATGTACTGATTCTTCACTCAAGCAAGGGGAAAAACAAAAATGACAAAAATCTTATCATTCTGAGGATCTTATAAAAACTAAATAAAGCTAATTATTATAGCCCGATTATAATTAATTTTTTCAAACGGTAAACGAGAGTATGGGTTTGAGAGATATAGATAGATAGATAGAAAGAGAGAGAGGTAGAAAGTGAGAGATAGAAAGAGAGAGAGTGAGAGAGAGCGAGTATGTTCTTGTTTGTATTTACAATAGTATGTATTGTTTACACAAATTTTTTATAACTAATTTTAGTAATTCAGACTACTGTACCACCCACTGGAACTTGAATATAAATTGTCCCGTTCAAGTCGTTAAATGAAACCTTATTAACATTAACCTCGACAAGAGTTTATTTGGATTATAAATGGATTCGGTAGATACAGTGAAACAATGTTTAAACAATTTGTAATGGATTTATACTATGCTCGTCGTCGTGTTTTCCAGCCCTTGTTAATTTTCAAACAGACATAACGAGAGGGGGAGCAACTCGATTAACGAGAACGGACTAATTGTGAAGACCTTTTCAAAATTTATTTCCAACTGATTGTTCCCCTTTCATCCCAAGGTTTGATAAATAACATTTATCCAATTACAAAAAAATTGATAAACACGTCAGATTATAAAAATAATTAAAACTGTTCTTTGTTTCAATTTTATTTGTGAAAACGAAAGACAGGAAAGAGGAAAATATCAGGATCTGAGTTGGTGGCAATGGCGCCTTTCTTTGGTAGGACCCTCTTTCAAACGGCCTCATTAACTTTTTAAATATTAATATCCTTTTTCTCCCCACCTGCAGCCCTATCGCCGAGGCGGTTTTGTTATTCTGTGTGGTCACAATTACCCTCAAATTTACTTGGGTTAAGCATTTCCACGAATTACAGGGAGCTAATGGGCCCCGGGCTTATTTCGGCTTTCATTTTTTTCCCATTTCCGACTCTCGGAAGACGCCGGCTCCGGGCAAAGGCTTGTTTGTATAATAGTGAGCAATTATGACAATTGTCCCCCACTCGAAGGGAAATCGCGATATTTGTAATTTGGGACACGAGATAACTTTTAATTTGGATAATTTCTATTCCTTTGTATCATCGTCCGTGTTTTTTTCTTCACTTTCCAACAAATAATGAAGTTCTATTAAGTTAAATTTCAGTAATTAAAAAAAAAATACATCTGTTACAACATTCTAATTACATTAGGACACACAATGCCAACAATTCAATATGTATAACGACCATAAATACCAACGTGATTAAGGTAGGGAAAACAAGAAAACAAGGATATATGAGAGAGAGAGAGATAGAGAGAGAGAGAGAGAGAGAGAGAGAGAGAGAGAGAGAGAGAGAGAGATAAGATAGATTGCAAGTGAATTCACATAAAAATAGACAAACACAAAATAGCAAAATCTCACTGGCACTCTCGACACGGCACGCAAGAATGGCACGATTACCCAGAAGACAAACACGTTGAGTGAGTAGAAATACTTTGATTGAATACATAAAAAATATATTTTGCATTGTATAAATTCACTTTTCCACATCAAAAATGTAATTGTTATATGTAAACAATGTTGTAAATCCCAGGCCCTGAAGATGATCTCAAAAAAGATCGAAACGTTGGCACGATAAAGAAAATGTTTTTCTGAAACCTACATCACACCAGACCGCATCTCACGATTTCTAAATAAATAAAAATAGATAGTAAGAGACAATTCAAATGGACTAGTTCAGTGATTGTATAGCATTTAGAAACAGAAAAATTTAGAAGAATGGGTAGTCAGTTGTATACAGTTTTTGTTTTACAAACGTAATCATACATATTGATAGAAAAACTACTAAAGTTGTATTCATTTGGAAACTATATTGTTATTTCGTTCCTCCGTTCTGGCAGAAAAAAAAATATGTGCATGATATGGGGTGACATAAATAGTCACAGAAACGTAGGTTGGTAGGTAGGAAGGTAGGTAGAGAGAGAGAGAGAGAGAGAGAGAGAGAGAGAGAGAGAGAGAGAGAGAACTTGGAGGCGTGGAAACGGAAAATATATAAGCATAAGATAATTGCACATCTATGACAACTAACCAAAACTTATTAATAAACCAATTTGCGACCACTTTAGACCGAGAGGTCATCTCAAATAAACCAACTTGATGGATGGGAAAATTTTGACGTAGAACATTGTAATCAGAAAAATTAGAAGACAAATTTATAATAAAAATGTTTAGCTTAAAAATTAAAAAATTACGTATTTTGTAAGCTTTCATTTTCAAACAAACGCTGAATTGTTGTAAAAGTGTATATCCATAGATAAATTGGAAACGGGGTGAAGGAAGAAGCGATGGAGATAAAGATTAAGAGAGATAAGTATGTAGTAATTGATTGATAGCTATAGATTGAGAGAGAAATAGAGAGAGAAAGAGAGAGAGTGAGAGGGAGAGAATGAGGGAGAGTGAGAGAGAGAAAGAGAAAGAGAGAAACGAATAGAGAGAGTTTGCAGAGAGGTAGACAAAACAGAGAGAATAATGGGTACAGAGAGAAATAAGAATAGATAAATCGATAGAAATATAGCTTAATAGTGAGATAGATTGGGGAAGGGGGAGAGAGAGAGAAAACAGAAAAACAGAACTATGTGTACAGAGAGAAATAAGAACAGATAAATCAATAGACATATAGGTTGTAATGAGATAGATTGAGGGAGGAAGAGGGAGAGAGAAAGAAAGAGAGAAGGATTTATACTATAAACATAGTAGAAAGCAAAATAGATAAAGTGTGGGGGGGGAGAGAGAGGGAGAGAGATTGTTTTAAGAGGTATAAATAGAGGAATTAGTTGGGATGAGTGAAGAGCATGAACACACCACATAGTTCTTGTTTTAATAAGGCAGAAACACTTAAGAAATCATTCTTGTTTTGCAAACCGTTGGTAAAAGAGTTAGGAACGTTTCGAAATGAGTTACCTCGTCTCATTTCGAATCGGTTTAATAAAAGGGGGCAGAGAAGGTAGAACACGGGGCGAGATTTCAATTAATCGGATTGGTTTTCGAAGTTTTCCTTTTCTAATTAGCGCGCCGGTTAATTTGCTGCAAGTGTGATTTATTAGGGCCCCCTCTTGGCAGGGAAAGTTTAGTTTTTTACGCCTTTTTCACGGTAAATAGTTTTTCTTTTTTTTATTAAGCGAAACCCGACATTTTCATTCCGAGTCTATCCTTGATAATCCGAGTTTTAGCGGTTGACACGCTCTGAATAATAAATTAACTGCTAATTAAACAGGAGACGTTTCTAAGATTGAAAGGATCTGTTTATATAATAAGGAAAATATCTGTTTTTAATATTATCCAGCTAAACGGCTCTCCTTGAAAATGAACAGTTTATTCTGTAAAAGTGCTAATAACTATTATCATAGCAATCATTTCGTAGTTTGCTTTTAATTATTGAGTCTATTCTTCGAATCTAATCTATCGATTTGGTTTCGTTCAAGGACTTTCGGTTTCGCCAAACCACAAGACCGAGATTATATACTGGCATATAGTCTTTACTTTCTTAATTACGACAATAACTTGAAAATTTCAATTGTTTTTGTATTTATTTGCCAATAAAACGAACGTATGAGAATATGTAAGAGAATAAAGAATATATAATCTATATGACAATTTCTCAAAGGGAATATATTAATTTGGAAATTGGCCCTGGTATTGTACAGGAATCATCCCTGAAGTATAAAATGAAAAAAAATTTCCAACCTGCATTTCATTTGAGAATACCCATCCTGTCTCCGTTGAAAACGCGGCAATCACACTGCATCAGTTTGTAAGTGTAATGAATTAACTTGTGTTATGGTGGTTTATCCATATAAATTTTAATTATTATAGGCACGTTAAAATTTTTTTCTTGTATAATGTAAGAATTATTGAAATGCAGAAGGGAAAAAATCTTTCTGTACAACCTTGTAGGCGAGATGGATGCTGACTGACTCGCATTCCGAAGAGGCTGCTGACCAACTTGCTGACTTGAGTGCGATTATCCGTCGACAGAAAAGAGTGGACTTTTGGTGTCCTCTGTAGAAACAAAACACTAACTATCAGGAACTATCTTTTAAAAACTAAACAATTACGAAAACTTTTGATTTGCGTTGAACATGATTGCTGTTTATAAAAGTATTAACCGAAAAGTATCAATAACTTGAACTGAAAGTAGCCGATGGGCAACAGTTGTCGGTAATTTAAATATCCGTCCTCCCACAGGGCCACCAATTATTTCTCAATTTATTAATTTTATATTATTTTTATTATAATTTAACGAAGAAAACTCGTAACACAAAATATCTGATGAGTGCATTGTAATCAATCTATTTGGCTCGTCCTCCATCTTTACCTCTATTTTTTTAAGTATAATATGTACGAATAAACAGATATGGTTGTATGATCTGTATAAAGAAAATATTTATCTATGTACAAAATCGATCACAGTACTGACCGTAGGTTGGTGACAATGGTAGTTGTATAAGAACCTCATTCTTATGAGATTTTCAATGAGTTCCTCCACGCACCATAAAATGAAAAATGATTATTACCAGATATAAAGTAAGATACAGAGCAAGCACTACTTGTGTTTGTAGTGGACAAGAAATACAAAGAGAAAGAGAGAAAAAGATGGAAGGAGAGAGAGATAAATAGAGAGAGAGAGAGAGAGAGAGAGTGAGAGTGAATCCGATGAGAAAATAGAATGATATTAAAGAGATTGGTTGATAAGACATTAAGAGAGAAACAGAGGAATGGCGAGATAGATAAATGGAGAGAGAGAGAGAGTGAGAGTGACAGGGAAGAGCATGAAAGAATAGAATGAAATTAAAGACACTGGTTGATAAACACACTAAAAGAGAAACAGAGGGAGGGAAGGAGAGATAGATAGATATGAGGGTGTGAGAATGAGAGAGAGGGTATGAGAGAGAGAGAGAGAGAGAGAGGTAGAAATAGAGAGAGTGAGTGAGATACAAGAAAGAGCATGACAGAATAGAATGAAATTAAAGACACTGGTTGATAAACACGTTAAAAGAGAAACAGAGGGTGGGAGGAAGAGATAGATAGATAAGAGAGTGTGAGAAAGAGAGAGTGAGAGAGAGATCCAACTATGTGTGTGCATATATGTTCATACAGGTGTGTGTGTGTGTGTGTGTGTGTGTGTGTGTGTGTGTGTGTGTGTGTGTGTGATATTAAAAAGTTTGGTTGATGAAGATATTGAGAAAAACAGGGAGAGATACATAAATATATACATAGATAAATATATACATAGATAGAGATAGATAGAGAGAGAGTGTGTGAGTGTGAGAGAGAGAGCTCTCACTTTGTGTGTTCATAAATATCCTCACATAAGTTCATATGTGAGGATATTTTACCCTTTGGTTATTTACAGATTAAATAAATAAATAGATCAAGAATCGAGCGAACTTCAAAATATCATAACGAGAGTTCAGAAGAAGACGGGTAAGGTTTGAAAGGGTAGATTGATGTTTGTTTTGAGGCCATACCCGCTTCCCACCTTTTACTGGAGAATTAAACCCATTTTTCGATGAAAGTATTATACAAATTTTTTGTACTAAATTGTAAGAGAACAAGACACGCACTCCTCATAGAATTAAGAGAATATTCGTTTGTTTTTGATTACCTCAGGCAAAGTTCTAAGTGGCGGAACTTCCTCAGGCTGATTTCATCGGTGGTTGTTTACCGACATCGCCGTTGAAAAATAGTTCCAACTGCTACCGAAATACCCGGCGACCTCTCATTAGAGCAGAGGCGCTTATTCATTACAGGGCGGCCTTGCAGGTCACAAACGTCGTGTCGGCGAACGAGAAACGACCAAGCCCAGGTCACAACACTCAACTTGGGACATTAATCATACCAATTGTACCTGGAAATCGAGAAGGTGGAATTGGTGTGTTTCCGTACACGTCATCTGCGGATGCGCCTTTCTACAATTTGTCTTCTGGAATTAAGGATGTCCTGTGTCGCAGGAAATGAAATAGATCTTGTTATTTTTAAGATTCGCGCCAATATTTTAAGATTCGAATTATCTTATGATTTCACCTTGGTGTCTGCATGTTGATGATCCTACAGCTTGGTCGTTTCCAATTATCGAGTTGTTCTGTTTATATTTTCTTTAAAACAAGCCCACCACTGAAGATGGCGAAGACGGAAAACATCTTACACACCAAAGCAGCAAGGTTAGACGGATAAGAATAATCGAAGGCGTCAAACACAAATATTGGAGAATTATCCTGCAAAAATTATTCTGCGTAATATTTTCGGGTGTTATGTACATTTGTGCCGCAGTTGGAAATAAATAACTGCTATTAGAAATTAATAATAAGTCAAAAAATGATGATAGATTGTCCTGTGGTCCCAAGGGTGTTATGTTTAAAATAAGTACATATACAGGGTGTTAAAATGTTAAATGTCAATACTGCCATGGTGAATTCACTAAATAAAACGTAGTTCCGTGCCACCAGAACTAGGTTTCTACCTTGTCTCTTTCCTGAGATATTAACATTTTCCAACTCTAGCGTCATTAAAATACAAATCTGACCTTTGGTTCGCAAACTACATTAAATTTTCCACAAGATAGCTACATTTCCGTAGAAAAAGTCGCCCTTCCGAACAGAGTAGCCGCTGAAGGAATAACAAATGGCAAAACCAATGTTTTTTAAACTACTCAATTGTGGCTGGTGCAATGACTTTTCCGTTAAAAAAAATTTCGGGGATTTCACCAAAGTTTTCTGATTTTATTACTATTTCAAGGATTTACTTACTTTTACATTTTTTATAACTTTTCTTAGTGAAATACCCTTTGTAAGGCTGCAAAAGAATGTATCTAATTTTTGTTACCAACTAATAACTGTCTTTTATTAAAAATATGAAATATTGGATGTTCTTGTGTTGCTCTCCTTGGATTCGATATCACGTTTTTCAACCTTGCAAAGGATATTTAATCAAGAAAAGTTTTAAAAAAATAGAAAAGTGAGTATGCCGTTGGATACTTATTGGCTGGAAGGCAACTTTGGTGAAATCTCCGAAAATTTTGATGGAAAAGTCATTGCACGAGCCACATTTGAGTATTTAAAACAACAAACATTGGTTTTGCCATTTATTGTTCCTTCAGCGGCTACGGTGTATACGAAAGGAGGATATTTTTCAACGGAAATGTAGCTATATTGTGGAAATTTTAATGTAGTTTGCGAAACAAAGGTCAGATTTGTATTTTAATGAGTTGGAAAATGTTAATATCTCAGGAAAGAGACAAGATAGGAACCTCGTTCTGGTGGCACTGAACTACGTTTTATTTAGTGAATCCACCATGGCAGCGTTGACCCTGAAACACCTTTTATATAATTATTATTACAAAATCTCTCACATAGACCTTTTCTCTCTCTCACCCTCTGTCTTTCTCTCTCCGCTCTTTTGTCTGGTATCTATCTACCTATTCAACCGTTTACATCAATGTATATTGATTTCTTTATCGTTACATTATTTTATTCATCTCACACTACTCTATTTTTTGCGTAGATCTTTTGTCAATTTTGAAATGCTAAATTAAATAAAAAATTAATTTTTTCTTCGTATTATGTATTGCATACCATTTTTATTTGGTCATTTGTTTGGCCTATTTTTGAAGGTCTAGGCCGTTTTTTTAAACTATCTGCAAAGAGCTCTCTGTCTGTCTGTCTCTCTCTCTCTCTCTCTCTCTCTCTCTCTCTCTCTCTCTCTCTCTCTTTCTCTCTCTCTCTCACTCTCTCTCTTTCTCTCTCATTTACTCACTCACTCCTCTCTCCCCCTCTACTATCTATCAATTACATCGATTTACCTATTTTTAGGTTTGTTTTATTTATACATATCCGTATTAACTCTCGTTCTGTTTTACATTAACCTGAAAAATTTTACACCTTTCAACTAAAATTCATATGGTGGCAAATTTTCAGACATATTGTGGGTGGTGAACGTATGGGGCTCGATCGTTTGAAGTTAGGTGAGGCGAATTCTAAACTTCTCAGCCTGAGAAGTTCTAAATGAACATTATGTATTTCGACGGAGTAGCTTCTCTGGTGGTAATAAAAAATAAAAAAATGCTGAGAATTTGGCGAAATAGCGACTGTTTTTCTTCAAATTTCTCAGATGATCTACTAAAGGCTGAGTCATTGAACGTTAATTTAACTGAAGATGACGGGAAGTCGAAACACGTCAGATAGAACATCTGCGAGAGGGTAATCTTAAACGATAGATTTGTTCGTTCCTGTCACTTTTAAACTTGAAAAATGGGGATTTTTGTCAACTTTATATTACTGACTGCTAACTATATTACTGATTAGCTTTGTTGTTGTTGTGACTCAACAGCAATTAATTGTTATTAATTTTTTATTCGAAAAAGTCTGTTTTTGAGCGGTTCATTTGAAATGAACGACTGGAGGGAATAATGAATAGTTTCGCACCGGCTTAATCGTGAATAATTTATCGCCTGTAAATGCATGACGTTAAACGGCAGGTGCTGGTATTGTGCCACGGCTTAAACAATAATCGCCCGGGATAACGACTGTTTATTGACGAGGCCGAGCCAGTTTTTTCTCCTGTGTTCCTTTTTTTCTTTTCTTTCTGCGTTTTGTTTCCCGGAGGTGACACATGTAATCGGGGACAATCAGCCGATGGGAGTGGAAAAAAAGGAAGTGGCAGCAATTTCGAACTGGATCCGTCTTTACCTGGAGATAGCGTGAGCACTGCCGGGCAGACGAGGCGCCAGAGGCATGCCCTGTCATTACTCCTCCGGCTTCATTCATGCACTCCGACACAGTCAATGGAAATCCGTAATTTTTTTATAGGCTGTTTTTTGCGCGTTCCCGGTATTGGTAAAACCAACAATCACACATGGAATAACAAATTACCCTTGCTTTGTTCTCAGGGTCCGTCGTTTATCAAAGAGCCACAAGGTGGTGATGACTTCCATGAAAATTTCGCCGGAAGGGTGATAATGCGTTAAGATTGCAATTGCATAATAAATGTGCAGTATTTATCATACAGTCACACATTTTCACCATCGTCACCATTTTAAGTTCAAAAGATCATTATTGTACTGTAAAATCCTGATCCGCCTTTTTTCCCTGCTTACTTTTATCATAATTGATTCAGCATTTAGCCTTTCGATTGTTCTAATTAATTATTTATTTGTTTGTTTTATATCCGCCAATATTTAATAATTAAAATGGTTGTATTATTTCTCCTTGAGGTCTGCGGTTGATCAACAAGTAGTTTTATCTTTATCCAATCATTAGGTTGTTATATTTGTACTTTTCTTAAACACTTGCTCGCCAAAATAGATGGAGAAATGCTAAAAACATCTTATAGACCAAACCAGCAAGAATAGGCGAATCAGGATGATCGAAATAGTCCATACACCTGTTCACTACCTCGCAGTCCTCAGCAAGAAATCTCACAATGATTGACTCAATGTGTTCATTCACAGTTTGATTATGTTCATTTTATACAATTAGATCATTCTGAGTCTTCTGTAATAATTATTTACAAGTCTTGTAAATAAAACAATATGAATAAAATAAAATTTAAAGCTTTATTATTTTTCGTTTAAATTTTTCGTGTTCCTTTAAACATTGTTTGATTTTTGTATACACCAAAATATAATTTATGAGATTACTTTATACTTGACTGCAAGGTGGTGAATCTAAAAGCTGGTCGTTTTACATAACCCTGGTCCGACAATTCTCGCTGGTTTCGTCCCTCAGACCCTTTTCGTTTTTTCGCCACTTTCTGTACTGAGTCTGTCAGTAGTAAATAAACTGCATTATGTGTGCATAACAAAAATACTTTTATGAAAGTAAATACTGCAAATAAACTATTTTTTCTTGAATACATGCATACAGACCCAGCATAGAAACGACTTTACCTCATAACATATTTTGGTGGCTTCCGAATTTTTCTTCGCTTTCGCATTAATTATTTTATTTTAAATATTTTCCTATTTTATACACATCAAACCTTGATCGTTGTTGTTATTATTGAATATATATGTAATGCTTGCTTTTGATGTAAAAAATAAATAGTTTGTCATTGAGAACTAATTAATACTAGTAGTCTATAATATGGCTCATTAAATGCGCTTTCTTGTTTTTCATATTTGTCTAAAAGAAGTATCGTATTATCCAAAAGTCTAACAGGTGAAATGTCTGCCTATTGTTTACTTAATAAAAGAAAAAAAAAAGAAAATCTAACCTATTTTGAACTGTAGCTTGGATAATTCATTTTTACGTTATATCATAAAAATTGAACGCCTTAAGTCTAATGGGTAGTTTTCAGGCTGAAAGTTCAAATAATGTAAAATCGATGGCAAGACATTTAAAAAAAATTATTGATTAACAATAATCTCAAGACAATAGTCAATAACAGTGAAAACGTATAAACTTTAGTTTTAAGTATTAGATATATCGACGCCTTCTTTTACTTAAGAATAATTTGGATTCCGGTATGGTTGGAAAAAAATTGAATTCTTACTGCCAAGGTTTCGACCTATTTTAAGGTCATCATCAGTGCAAAACAACGTTAAATACGTCTACGAATTAACATAATGGTGGGACACTGAGTCGTTATTAAAAGCAATTTGAAAATCATCTATTAAAAACTTAATAATGCCAATTGGAAGAAGTTGTGGAGTTAAAACTGGTCGAAAGCGTGGCAGAAACAATTGAATTTATTTTTCATGGCCATAATGAAATCTAGATAATTCGTGAAAGCGTATTAAGACCTATATAAAAACCAAATGTCATTGAGATGTCCATGGTAATATCGGAAAGCTTTGGCTAGAATATAAACCAAAGCCAAAAGTCTCATTGCAATAATTAATTTAAAAAATGTTTTGGCAGTACTTTTGTATATTTTTTTGTTTTATGACTTCATATCTTGTTGAATATGGATAATTTTTTCTTGTTTTTATTACCTAAAACATCATTTATTCTCGTTTGCCATAACCGTCCAATGTTTATGACATTGCAAAGAAATGGAACCTTGTTATACCAGCTATTCATTCTAAAAAAAAGTTCGTCGAGAAAATCTTTATCAACATATAACAACAAAAGTTAACCTCTTAACCGCTAATATTCCTTTTATGAGTTTTTATATTTGTGACATCTTAACAATTTAAATTTTTAAAGTTATCTCTGGGTTGATGAACAAAACAACTTTGGTTTGAATAATGAAATAAAAATGCGCAATAAGTAAATCTTCATTGTGGCTTGGTTCGCCTGATTTTGTTTTATGCCGTGCAGAGGCGTTCAATTTTTATGACAACGTAAAAATGAATTCTCCTAAACAATCGGCGGATATGCTTTGGGTCCGCTCATTCTCGCCTCGATCAAACTGAAATATTGAATTCGTGGGAAACATACAAAAACAAAAGGTCAAGCTGTGCAAACACAAAATCATTAAGAAAGTGATGAAAATTCGTACTGAACTTAACCAAACAAGATTAATCATAACAAAAAAAAATACTGAAAACAGTAACAGATGTTCGCTTTAATGTTTTGCTGATAAAGCAACGTATTGTCGCATCAGAAAAAAAAGCCAAAACCTTAAATTTGTCATTAGACAATCTAGTTGTTTTTCAAAATTAAGTTAATTCTTCTTCGAAAATAAAGACCATATGACATTTAATGGATGACGTTAACACACGATTGGACATTTCATTCATGTTGTCAAAAATAAAATTTTAATCATTCCTGTATTCAAAAATGCTTTGTTGAAAAAGACTACGTTTTCACAGCCTTATTATAAAAAATAAACTAAAATCGACGACTCAATTATACGCTTTAATAATCCAATTGACATTTATTGTTCTGAAATAATTAAATCACTTCCATTCCTAATCGTACTTTTCCATTTGTCCAACCTAACGAGAAGGCAAGGAAACGAATATTCCCACGTCTTGGATATTATCTCGTCCTCAAAATTGGATTTTTACCTTTAATTAATAGTCCTTTTTTTAGTTTGTCTTTCCACGATTTGTGTTTAATTAATAGCGACATTTCATGTTTCTCGTAACGGCCAATTAAAATAATTGATCAATCGTATTTTATATATGGCCATTTGACAGGCACAATGAAACAAGCAAAGAAAAAATGCGAAGTTTCGTCCAAAATCCAAAAATAGAAATAATACAACAAGAAATATTATAAGATCAATCCTGCTATAAATTATTATATTATAATAATCGACCAGCTACTGGGTTACTAAGAAAATAAAGGAATGAATGGGTAATATGACTGAAACAAATCGTTTGATTGCGACCGAAGGAAAATTAAAAACCCAGTGAGAGAAGGATGGAAAGAAGGCATGAATGAGAGAGAGAGAGAGAGAGAGAGAGCAAGAGAACAAGAGGTAAGGAAAAAAATATATAGATACAGAGGTAGATAAATAAGCAGGTAGATAAACAGAGGAAGAGAGAGAGAGGACGTGAGAGGAAAGGAAGGAGGGAGATCTAGCTATGTGCATATACGTTGACATATAGGTAAAAATATATAGATAGATAAAGAGAGTGAGAGAGAGAAAGATAGAGATTGATAGATAGATAGATAGATAGATAGATAGATAGATAGTTAGATAGATAGATAGATAGATAGATAGATAGATAGAGAGAGAGAGAGAGAGAGAGAGAGAGAGAGAGAGAGAGAGAGAGAGAGATAATAAGATGATGAGCAAGTCAGGTTACAGATAATACATAAGCGGATAAAAAATATCTGTTTTTACTAGCAAACTTTAAGTAAATATTAAAATATATTAAATAAGAAAAAAAGTTAATGATCTGGACAAAAAAATCATTAATTTTCTGTGTATTTATTTCCATTATTTTTAAGTTCTACAATTAATGCATGTATATACAGAGTTTTATGTTTAATTTTCAATTTTCAATTATGTGTGACAATCTCCGACGATAGATGGATTTAATTCCACGTTGTATATATTTTTATAAATATGTTTCATGATGTGCGCAAAATAAAGTAGAATCTTATGAAAATAATTAGTTGTCTTTTCGTTTCTATTTTTGCTAAACTTTTAATTTATTTCGATTCCTATTATTATATTACACAAGGGTGTGCAAGACGAGAAAGTTCAAGAATACATGTTTTCAAGATTAAAGACTAAATTCATTTCCATATAAAGTCGCTCATTAATAAAAAAAAGATAAAAAAATGGTTGAAAAGGCCTTTTAATGAAATACTCATAATTCAAAAAGAGCTAAGTTGACTGTAAAATTCAGTATGTCCATCTTATCTAGTAGTTTTATTAAAATGAGTCAACTATTCGACTGCATTGTTTTTACTCTAAAACCGTGGTCTGTACGATAAAGAACGAGTGTCTCACGCTCACTGAGCCCGCAGAATTTTTTCCGCCTCAACAATCCCAAACTGTTTTAACCGCCAGTGATCGTCGACGATGACACGTCTGATGCCTGTTGCGAAGGTCTTCACCTTCAACGACCGCCAAACTGCTTCAGTGCGATTTTAAGAGGGCCGCTCGGTGAGAAAATTAGTTTTAACATTAGCAAACATCGGGTTAAACGTCATTTTAAAAAGTGGGGAGAGAGAGGGAGAGAGTGAGAGTGAGACAGGGTCTAGAGCAGAGGAGGCGAGGAGTGAGAAAAAACAAACAATAGCAGATGGAGAAATCTAGAATGATGTGAGAAACGCTAATGAACATTTGCTGAATCTACTAACAAGAAACGGTTGTTACCAGAATGAAAGGTGCACCTAATAATAATAAAATAGATAAGACGACAGTGGGGCAAAGTGACATTGTCATCCCTCAATTTTCTTAAATATTTAAAATCAATTTTAATCGACTTTCTTCTTATTCTATCTCCCTTATTCGTGGTTAAAGTCAGGGCCCTGATTTCCTCCAACCCCCGGCCGTATTTCATTGGTCGGGCCACAGGGGTTGGAAACAGGCCGGGATTGATGGCGGATCCGACGGGATATCAAGCAAACGACCGACAATTATAGAACAGGGGTAACTCGGAAACTAATTTCGACTCGGGTACAGGCGTTAATTAATTAATTCAGGAGGAAATCGGTCCCTGTGCAGTGAATCATCGGGCTTAGAATGATGCTAAGCGTTTGAATGTACGAATAGGTCAATAGGGAAATGATGGATTGCCCAACAAAGGCTTAATTATTTTATTGCCTCAATATTCGGTGATTATATAACAATCAGGGCTTCCCAAACTTCAATAAATTTATATAATTAAAAAAATAAGGAATATTACGAAAAGAAAATAGGAAGAAGACCGTCCACTTAAAAACACAGGTACTTATATATTATGTGTGATAAAACTATGTAAGTTACGTAACTTCACATTATCCAATGTGGTTAACCAAACAAAACATCCTTATCGAACATTCTTATTAACGTATAACTCTGAGTTTAGGTATTTCTCTCTATCTATCTATCTATCTATTTATATATCTATCAATCAATCTATCTATCTATCTATCTGTATATATATATATATATATATATATCNCCCTCCCTCTCTCTCCCTCTCTCTCTCTATTTATCTATCAATCTATATACCTATCAATCTATTTACCTTATCTATGTACCTATCTATCTTTCTCCATTTCTTATCTTTCATTCACACAAACCATACACGAACCAAGTTCGTTGTACAAAACGTGATACTATTATCAATATTTAATTTAATTATATAGATAATAATTTCCAGTTACTCTTTCAAGATTGTTGACAATTCGGTCGTGGTGAAATTGTAGAGTCGACGAGGAATTAAATCACCGACTTATCCCGGGAGCTTAAATTCAAAACGCGTCTTCAAATAAATCATGCAAAGAAGATAAAATGGCTTTATCTTATTAAGTGCATTAGCTCGGCCAAGGCCGTTTCTCTCCTCCTCACGAGGCGATAAAATTAAAAGGTAATTAAATAATTTGGCAGGAAAGTCATTAAGCTTAACGGCCTCGTAAAGCTCCCGCCCGCAACATAGGGTCGGAAGACAATTAAGATATTAAACTAATAAACTGTAATCATGAGTTCTCAAGTATTATGGATTCTCGGGGAGAAGTTCGCCTTTTCTTAATTTAATGGGCCAAAGATGGTCCCTTAAACGAACCGATGATAAAGCCACATAAGGAAAGACTTTGTTAGTCAATTCATTCATTGTTGTAATTAGAATAAGTGAAAGTACATACTGATAATATAATTGTTGGGTTTATTTTGAATGAATGTTAAGAACAGGATGATAAATTTCTTTTTAATTTAAAATGTGAAGAGTCGAGTCGAAAGACTGCCGGGCATCTTCCCCCCGGAACCTTTTCTCTATCCATATTTCATGGAGGCTGCGGTTCTCCGGTTACCTAACCCAATAAGTCCCAGGCCGGGGCTCCCTCCTCGTCCCTCTCATCCCGAGGGTTTACCCATAGACATAAACAAGGAAGGTTTGTGCGGCCGGGAAGTCCCTGATTTTCTCAACTTTTCCGTTCGGTTTCTCCCGTGGGAGTGACTGGATAAAACGTCCGCAGGAAAAAAAAATCAACCAAACAACATATCTTGAGTTCGACACGAACATTCATTCTATATACGAACGGGTTATCATTGAAATGACCCGTATGTGAGCAGGTGCTTGCAATTTCATTACCACCTATGATAACCGGCTTTCACATCGTACAAAATATTTCCTAAAGAATATTCACAACTTAATTAACAATGGACTGGTAAAACATCAACCATTTTCAATTTAAATATACAAACGTTCCTGTTATCTCATACTGATATTTTTAATAATATTATCATCGTTCACAGGCCAATCCAGATTTAATATCCATTACGGTTGATTAGAAAATATTTTGAGAGTATACTCCCGGTTCAACCTGCACGTTGATCTCTGCACATACTAGCCTCTTTCTCGCGGGCTTGTCACGTTTCACCATATTCAATCGTGGCCTATCATTAATTATGTTAAATTTAAATAAGATTTGTTGTCGACAAGGTTAAAGACTCTTTTGCACTGATTCCACAGGGTTGGGTTGTATTGGCTTGGCATGGGTTATAAACTGCTCAAAACTGTATAGGTATATTGTCAATTTTGTTGTATTTACTTTCGTTTTTTGGTGAACGAAAATTTAATTAAGCGATTGTTAAAAATAACAAAATAAAAGGTTTAATTCCTTAATTTTGATTATTGGACATAATTTTTTTAAACAATTAATATCGTGTATAATTTCCTCGGTTGGCTAACAAATTGTGCACCTGTTAGGCATACTGAAAATAAGGTTGTAACTAATTTCTTAGGAATTTTATTCCGTAAATGTTGGAACGCCGCACTCAATTTTGTAGGTCAAGTTCTGCAAGTCAAGGCTGCGGATGGTGATCGAAAAGCCTTCTCTGCAACTCATCCCACGTGTTTCAATGGGATTGAGATCCGGAGACAATGGAGGAAGGTCAGATAGGATATCTCCAGGTTTTCTGAACAGTGATGAAAACTCTGCCTCTACGAGGCCTGGCATTGTCATCCAGAAATCGAAAATCCTTGCCAATGAGATCTCTGGTTTGAGGGATATATTCCTGGATAAATCCTTCAACAATATGGAGTCCAGTTCGTCCTCCGGTGTAAATCCCAGCCCAGACCATTACACCGCCTCCTCCGAGCGCGAACTGGGGCATTGTACGCATCCTCTGTTCTCGGTTGACTCTTTGGCGCCGGATATCACTGTACAGACAGAAACCAGGCTCATCAATAAACATAACATCATTCCAATTGGTGTTCTCTTGTAGGCGCTCGCTGCACCATATTCTCCTGAGTTAGCGGTGGCAGGCTGTTGCTCCTGGTCATTTCAAAGGGATAGACGATGTGAGGCCAACGTTGACCAAGGCCTTGTTAAATCCCTTGTCCTTCATTTAGGAACTTGCGGGCACTGTGGAAACGGGTAACGAAATTCTGTCCTCCCTTACCGTCGTAATGTGCTGGGGTCCACTACCAGGCCCCTTTTTATACTTTCAGTCTCTCGGAATCGGGAATCGAGCTAAAGCCCGGTAGACCACGCTCACGATACGCCAATGCCTCTGCGATGTCCCCTTGTCGATGACCTCGATGACTCTTTATCACAGTAATATTGCGAACATCTGCTTCAAGATGATGTCTTTCCATGGTTAAAGAGAATACACCTGGATTAAAATGGAGAAATGGTGTTTGTTTACAAAAATGAGTACTCTTCCTGTTTACTATTCTTAAATAAATCCGTTATTAAAAATGAGTATTAAAGTTTGTTTGTTTTTGTTGTATATTTTCTATTTGGTTTATCCAACGAACAAGAATATATCAGTTAATTTAATTACATTAATAGAATAAGAATAAATTACAAATAGGCCCTACTCATTTTTGAGCAGTTTAGTTCACTATCTGGCTTCAGACACTTTATTATCTTTTACACTTTTGTTAGCAGCTTTTCAATAAGGTTTACTGAATTAAGTTTTTTCTCAACCTCCCAAAATATTCTTCTTATTAGATTATAGTAAAAGTTGATTCCTATTTTTTCCATATTTAGACAGTGTCTACAATGGAGATTTGCTTTATGCTATGACCTCCTGACTAGTTAATGAATAGATCTCTTATTGGCAATTAAGCAGAAATTGTAAGCTTAGGAACTTTAAAAGAGACCACATTTTAAGCCTGTTGTGATCGTCCACGTCTTTGTATCATATGACCTTGCATGGTTGACTGACAGAATAAAATCATAATTGCTGCTTTATCCTTATTAACTATTCCTTGATATTAGGCATATAAGTTAATTTCTTATTACTTGATCATGGCTGACCAGGAGACGGAAGTTTCGTTTTTCCTAAGTCTTCATAGTTCTACTAAGTCCAATATTTTTGTATGTCGATAAAGTCGGCGGTATTCAGGTTAACATATCTATTATTTTCATTCGATGTTGCTTATGACACGATAGATCTGTATAAAGTGGTGCTAATACGGCATTTGCTAAAATAAAAATATATCATAAATACAATAGGAATACAGCTTACAACAGAATTTGAACATTTATTTCTCGCAATCTCAATCGTTCAAAAGTTTTAAAAAGAACCAGCATGAAATATTACAAGCATGGGTTAATGCACATGGAATTTTTTTTGCAACACATACAAACCAAATATTGATAAAGCTAAAACCTTCCTATAAAAAAATAAACTCAACTCCATGCTGCAGAAGATCCGAAAGGAGGAAGGGGTGATAATCGATTAGGCTGAAATGGGTTTTTGTGTGAGCCAATGAGCATCTGAGGTATAATGAGTTGGCTCTCATTGGTTCTCGGTTATTACATCATAATACTGTTTTGATGATAGGCTAGCCCATATGGCAACCTAATGGCATGGCTGGTTTTTAAAACCTATCTCAGGAAGGCATCTGTACCTCTATTTCCTTGATTGACCCTTTTTTCATGTTCAATGGCCAATTTCCTCTTTTGTGTTATTGTAAATTAGATAGAAGAGAAAAAACCCATTACATATCAATTGATTGTTAAGTTTTGTTACTGGATGTTATGAAACTCTTCAACTGTTACACACATAATTTTAAATTTAAAAAATGTAAAAAAATGATGTTATGGTCATATCAAATTTATCCTTTTTTTTACGGAAACAAGGTCGAACAATGACAGTTTTCGACTTCTGTCATCGCCGTATCGCGTGTCACAGGATTGTTGTCATTATAGTCAGTCGTTCTTTTAAATTGCCTTTGGGACCATTCGGAATCGTTTCGTTTCGAACGGGCCACAAGCACAAAACGCTTATTCTCCGTAATGCGCCCTCCACCGAAGTATTAGCCTAGATTCATGTTCCCGTGGTTGTTGTTGTTGCTGTGGCCAGTTCGATGACAAAATACTGTTCATTGAGCTCATAAAGCAGAGAAATATTCGGAAATATTCAACTTTTATTGGGTTCTTTTTTCATCTTTTTCTTGGTAGTCTTTTCATACACATAGGACATTTGAAAAAGTTAGATAAACGTACAAAATAAAGAGAATAGCCGCATGCACACAAAAAAGGAATTCCAAGTCCGATTAAAGGTGGTAAAGCAAAAGAAGACTAAATAAAATTTAAAAACATTTTAGGTCTGTTTTTTTATCTGTTTGCTTCCTCCTTGCTGTTTGTGAAATTTAATTTAATGTATAAAGAATGGTTGAACCTGCAGGCGAAATTGATATCTGTTCTGTCAGTTCTCGTAGCTTGTAACATGTTTTCCAAAACAAAACTTAAAACTTAAATTAGTTCAAACCACTTAACTAGAAATTTGTCCTCCTATATCATGACTGATGTCGATAATATACGGTCCGACATTCCTTGATTTTCGTCTGACATAATTTGGTATACAGTTTTAAAAAATGGACTTGTTTACATAAATAACACCACTACCAGTAGATATACAATAAAATGGTATGCCAGATATTCTTCCGATTCTCGCCCACGGACTGAATCGGTCCATCGATAGTCCTTTCTATTTGTAATGTATAATTTGTGAAATAGAACCAATTAAATGATTGGTTGAAAGAATTAATTATAAATAAAAGATAATTATTCAGAAATCGTGAGATGCGATCTGGTGCAATGTAGGTTTCATAAAAATATTTTCTTTATCGTGCCAACGTTTCGATCTTTATTGACATCATCTTCAGGGCCTGGGATTTACAAATTTACACTATGTTTGTAAATCCCAGGAAAATCCCCTAGATGATCTCAATAAAGTCGAAACGTTGGCACGATAAAGAAAATGTTTTTCTGAAACCTACATCACACCAGACCGCATCTCACGATTTCCGAATATTTATTTATTGAAAACTATTAAAATTATTAAAGCCATTATATTTCGTGGTCCGATTGACCAAATAACTTCTTTCAATTAATTAATATTTATGTAAGGTATTGGTTGAAGTGGAAAAGTCAGTATCACGAGTGGGAGGTTAGGTTTAAGAGAATCGAACCAACAAACGTTAAACTATTGTCGTTAGTCTATTAGTCTGTGATGATCACTCGTCCACTTGAACACGTTATCAAAAAGTTAATTAATTTAAATAAAATATCACCAATTACGTACAAAACCGTTAGATTAACAATGTATTTTTCGGATTAATCTTATATCTGGTTTTAATCAATGACATAACTCTAAATTATTACCTATAAAATCTAACATCTTTTTTAAAACTTATTATCAATGTCCTCCAATTTTCGAAAAGTTTGAAGATTAAGAAAATTAAATTATTTATTTATTTAGAAATCGTGAGATGCGGTCTGGTGTGATGTAGGTTTCAGAAAAACATTTTCTTTATCGTACCAACGTTGCGATCTTTATTGAGATCCTCTTCAAGGACTGGGATTTGCAAATATTGTTTACATATAACAATTACATTTTGGATGTGGAAAAGTGAATTTATACAAGGCAAAATATATTTTTATATATTCAATCAAAGTATTTCTACTCACTTAAAGTGTTTATCTTCTGTGTAGTTGTGCCATTCTTGCGTGTCGTCTTGAGAGACCTACATCACACCAGACCGTATCTCACGATTTCTGAATAATTATCGATTAACGGTCACTAATCACCACAGATATAATTAAAAGCTTGATTATCAGAAAAATGCATCTGGTGGCATGTCTGATGTCCTCCAGATGATCGTCTGACGAAATAACTGCTGCAAGTATTCACAAGCTAAATTGATATCTGGCCTGCCAGTTCTCGCAGTTTGTAACATCTTAAATAGATTCCATACACCAACTTACTAGAGATGTGTCCTCTGATGTCGTGTCTGATGTCCATGACGATGGTCCA
This sequence comes from Cimex lectularius, assembly GCF_000648675.2. NCBI lineage: Eukaryota > Metazoa > Arthropoda > Insecta > Hemiptera > Cimicidae > Cimex > Cimex lectularius. Next base: position 649,958 of record NW_019392772.1, on the reverse strand, counting down.
AAATGCCTTGCTATCCTGCTAATTTAATTTGGTAATTAGCAAAATGATAATTAGTATATACAAAATGCTGTAATTAATAATAAATAACTTGGCTCCCCGAAAAGTATTTAATAAAATATGTCTTATGGTATGCAGATTCTTGCCTGCAGACTGAATTGCTCCACCGATAATCCTACCTGGATGTCAAACATAATTTATGAAATAGAACCCATTGAATTAAATTATTTGTTAAAATATGAAATTATAATAAAAAGATTGAGTACCAGAAAAGTATATACCTACCATGATGATTCATGTGATGTCCTGCAGATCCTTGCTTGGCAACAGTCTAAATTGATCACATACGGCCCGCAGTTCTCGCAGTTTGTCACAATGATATCAAATGGGGTTTACATAACACAAAATAAGCGATGCAATCAACAAGTTAAAGTAAATTATTTTATTAAAAAATACACTAACCAACATAGCCTACGATGTATGTAAGACGTATAGCAGAATAACAATGATAAAACATCCCCTAATAAGTTATAAATTAAAATATTCAACGATTAAAAATACCATCTGCCAGAATTAGATTTTTATCTAATGTGTATGATTACCAAACAATTTTCGGCGGAAAACATCAAAACTCGAAAAACTGTTGTAATGATGAAAGAAAATGAGTTTTGAGGTTTCACGACTGTGCCAAAGTAAATTTTGTAGAAAACTTCTGATAGACTACTTAAACAACCTAAACAACCTGTATCAAAAAGAAATCGTAATGACAAAACAGTTTTCTTATTTTTTTGATGCGAGAAATATTTTTTTATACATATTACTATGTTTTAATAGATGAAAATTCATAAGTTATAATTTGGTTTCGTGGTTTTTTTCTTCATCGAATAAATGAAGTAAGTCTGCTAGTTATTAAATGAATAATGAGTTATTGCGGTGGGTCGAGCATTAGTCCTGGGGTGTGTCACTCTAAGAAGCACTTCCCGGTAACATGTGTCTTAATGGCTTGTAATTGCTTAACTCAGACCCGAATTGACAACCGGAACACCTTTATGCATTAGGAATTTATGTGTCGAAGTCGTGCTTACACGAGTGGTCCATCGGTGTTCATAAATCATAAATCGATGAGACAGAAGGATCCTCGATCTTAGCCGCTGTAATGAAAAAGTACGAACGGTTTATCCAAGGGAAGGAAGCATTCAATCCACTCAGGATAAACATGACGAGTTGTTATGGCTTATCCAACGGGCGTGTGTATTAAACTGGAGGATATTTTTTACCGCTTTAATATCCCCCATACTTCCGACTCCTGGAGAGTAAAAGCACGACGTGGAAGTAAGTTCCTCCTCGGGCTGTTTTGCATGCGAACCGCGCGGACTTTGTGAATAAAACATGGACCGCCCGAAGCCTCCTCGGTTCAGGTTTGTACACGTCTCGGTGGATGAAATTCTTTCACGGGAAATCCAACCGATAGTCTCCGAATCTCTTATGAAAGAGTTATTTATGACCAACTGACTTGGAACCATACTTCGAGAAGCAACGGTCTGTAAATCAACTTTGTCATTATCGTCAAAATAACATGAATTTGAAAATTACTTTTATGACACACAGATTATGCTCTGACATTTTTTAAGAGGGTTTAACAATAAGGGAAACAAGTTTTTACTAAAAATATAAAAATTAAATTCAAAATTTACTGAATAATGATCATTACAGATAATTTAAGCATTTCATTATTCAGATACCTATCCAGATATCTGATACCAGATTCAGATAGATATCCTTATAACGTAGATTAAATAGTTATTCATCCATATTTCATTTTAAAAATTAAGATAAAGAGGGAGGAGAGAGAGAAAGAAAGAAAGAGAGAGAGAGAGAGCGAGAAAGAATGAGAGAGAAAATCAACATCTTTAATTGTATGCAGAAATCGTGAGATGCGGTCTGGTGTGTTGGTTTCAGAAAAACATTTTCTTTATCGAGCGAACGTTTCGATCTTTATTGAGATCATCTTCAGGGCCTGGGATTTGCAAACATTGTTTACATTTGACAAATACATTTAGGATGTGGAAAAAAGGAATTTATACAATGCGAAATATATTTTTTATATTCAATCAAAGTATTTCTACTCACTCCAAGTGTTTGTCCTCTGTGTATTTGTGCTATTCTTGTGTGTCGTGTTGAGAGTGCCAGTGAGATATTGCGTTTTATGTTTATATATGTTGGATTTTGAAGGGGTGGAGAATGGAGTCCGTATAGAAAAGACATTTTTGTGTAAGGCGTCGGCCATGTTTGTAAATCCTAGGCCCTGAAGATGATCTCAATAAAGATCGAAACGTTGGCACGATAAAGAAAATGTGTTTCTGAAATCTACAACACACCAGACCGCATCTCATGATTTCTGAATAATTATCGATTAACGGTCACCAATCACCACGCATCTTTAATTTTTTCAGTAAAACTATTAATTTAATCATCTAACAATATAGTAATTTGCTTTATCGCTTTTAATTAAGTTAATTAATTTTGTAATTAAGTACAGAGCTAATAAAAATTATCATAAACTTTACAGTCTTGAAAACGACTGGAATTCTTTTACGTTTTGGCATGTGGCAATGTCCAAAACACCTGTTTCGCTCATTTAAACATGAATACATTTCATAAATAATTAATTTACCTTTAATTTTATTTATTGACTCTTCTTTGTATACTGAATTAGGAATAAACGAATAAGAAATTGGTACACAGGTAAAAAAAACTTCAATCAACTTTTATGATGTAGGCGTAGAAATTCCAGAAATATTTGAACGGTCTGTCTTTAAACATTACGACGTAGTAATACTATAATGTTGTAATTTTACTTTATTGCTAATTAAAAGGTAATAAAGCACACAATTAATCAAAATTATCAAAACATTACAATCCTGAAAATGGCAAGAATTCTTTTCGTTTAGGGATGTAGCAATTGCCCAAAACTCGTGTCTCGCTCACAAAGGTCCAATATTTTTTAAAAATTAATTTAATTGTGCGTTTATTTATTTACTTATCTTTGTATAGTAAATTGGTGTATACTAGGTAAAACTTTAACCAATTATCATGATATGGAAATTTATGAACAATCTGTCTTTAAATATTACGATGTTGAAAATTAGGTTTATGACTTACGGCTAACAGTACAGTAATATTATTTTATCGCTAATTAAATGTTAATTAAGTACAGAGCTAATAAAAATTATCATAAACTTTACTATCGCGAAAACGATTGACGTTATTTTACGTTTTGGCATTTGGCAATTTCCAAAACTCGTGTTTCGCTCATAAAAACTTTAGTACATTTCATAAACAATTAATTTAACTTAAATTTTATTTATTTACTTACCTTTCTTACAAAATTTGGAATAATTGAGTAAGAAGTGGTGTAGAGTCAGGTAAAACCTTTTAACCAACTTTCATGATGTAGGCTTAGAAATTCATGAAATTTTGATCAATCTGTCTTTAAACATTACGACGTTCAAAATTATCTTGTGGCTACTGACTAAAATATGTTATTTTTGCTTTATCAAATAAATGTTAATACAGTACAGAGCTAATAAAAATTATTACAATTTACAGTCGTAAAAACGAAAAGAATTCTTTTACGTTTTGGCATGTGGCAGCGTCAAAAACTCGCGTTTCCCTCTTGGAAACTTTAATGTATTTAATAAATAATAAATTATATGTTTTGTTTATCCATTTGCTTATCTTTTTTCCAATGGAAGGAATTAAATTCCAAATATGTGGCTTGCAAGATACGGAATAGTTCTGAGCAGCTTAAACTTTTAAAACGATAAAGAAAATATTGTACTGGGACTATAGAAAATCAAACCATAAAAAATAGATAAATGTTTATTGTTAATCTAATTTATGATTGTGTATGGACATTATTTATCTGATTTCATAGAATTTTTACTTTATAGATTCTGCAGTAATAAAAATAACAATCCTGCAGGATTGTATAGCATGTTTATTCGATTATTAAGAGATGATTGTCTTTGAATGAAGTCCCGCAGTAGACGAGAGGTGTTCTTTGAGAAACAATGCGGTTAAATTTCAAAAGAGATTTTTACAGAGGCCCGTTATCATTGTTGTTGTTTTAACGGTTTAATGTCGATACACGCCGGGTAAAAATGTATTAGATCCACTATGCTTGAAGTTGTAAAAGTCAACTTTACGGCAGTAAAAGCGCCATCTCGCATGTGTTTACGGGGAGTCGGTACGGTGAAAAACGATATTGACGTCGTTTGAAAGATGACGCCCTCCCCCAAAGCGGGCAATACGCCTAAGTGCCCGACCTCACGAACTTGAATATTAATCCAATGGCAAAAAGAAGAAGTTTTTCCATCTTGAGGAGAGCGTTTTAATTCCGCCGATTGCGATCCTCCGGTTTCTTCCGGCCAACTTTCCCCTGATATATAGTCAACGGGCGTTTATGTTTAAAAAACGCACGCGCCCCCTTTCCCCACAAAGCTAAAATATGGAAGTACCTTTCTACCGATCCGTTAGAAACGTTTATTGATAATCCGTCTGCTTTTTTTAACTTATTGTCTTTTATCAATTATCGGTATTAGAAGTATCGACAACTTTTTTACTTACTAACACTCTGGATCAAAGTACGGTCATAAAGAAGTAAGCAAATTTTGTTGCTACTGCCAAGCTTTCGACCTATTTTAAGAGCATCATCAGGGCCTATATTAACTTCACAATATGAAAAACTCACTAGTTTTCGTGGTCCGCTTGACCAATTAATATCTTTCAATTAATTAAGGTTTTTAGTTGAGATAAAAAAGTCAGTGTCAAGAGCGGGATTCGAACCCACGACCTTCAGCTTGATACGCCGCTGCTCTTTCTTCTTTTCTTTTTTATCTCAACTAAAAACCTTAATGAATTGTAATATATTAATTGGTCAATCGGACCACGAACTGTAATGGATTTAATAATTAAACTGAAGTATATCTTCACGTAAACTCTCCGTGGCCATTTCATTTGTCGTCGAGAATCCAATCCGATTACACGACATTTAAAAAATCGCAAAAAGGAGGGAAAATTCAAAAGAGAGTCGAGATGGGAAGTTAGTGTCTGAGTGGATCGAAGTCACGATAGCTCAAGTGGTAGAGCAGCGGCGTATCTAGCCGAAGGTCGTGGGTTCGAATCCCGCTCTTGACACTGATTTTTTTTATCTCAACTAAAAACCTTAATTATTATGAAAAACATTTGTACTGTTGATTTAACAATCAATATAGCTATACAGATTTTACAAAACAACCTTAAATATGTCAACAAATGACATGTTTTAACAGGCGATCTCAAATTTCCTTGAAGACCGATTCAGTCCCATCATTGCCAAGGACTGTAATAGTATTGCAAGCTTATTTTGTTCCTGGATCTAATGATTTTCTCAGATATGTATCGTTATTTTAAATATGATAACAAAATATATATCCAAGCTGATGGTGTGTTGATGGGACGTGTTTTGTCCCCAATTTTGCAGATATCCTAATGAATGATTTGATTGATTGAATTTTAGGTCAGATCACTTATAATAACGTACCCATGTTGATGACTTGTTTCTTTTTCCATGGGATAATTTAGACAATATCCTTAATCTTTATATAGTTATGACATATAATTCACATATGAAGTTGAAAATAGTGGCTCTATTCCCTAGCTAGACGTGGAAGTCCAGCGGGCACATTGATGCTTAGGTGGTATACACAAAAAATCAGGTCTGACAGATATGTCAATTATTTCTCTTCTCACTCTTTTGGTCGAAAACTGAATTGTGCTCATAATGTGATACATAGAGTTTTGTCACTACGCAACACATACTTCTGTAGTGAAGTTAAAGAGCGAGCCTTCCGAATCCTTTTAAGAAATAACAATTACCCAAAGACATTGGTTAATAGATATTAATTCAAGGAAGTTAATAAATTGTGAAAAATCCTATAGAAATATGAACGATCCTTTCACGTTCAAGAGTACAACGTACGTCCCAGTGATTTCGCCCAAATTAAAATATTTAATTAACAAATACGTACTTGACATCACTGGTTGTTACAAATAGAAGAAAAAATAAGCTCTTTACATACTAAACTCAAAGATAAGGAAGAAAATTGTATATATCGAATGGTCTGTATAGGTTCACGTGTAGTAAATCGAATACATTGGTCAAACAAAACAGAGAATAAAACATACAATTTATGTTCATGTTTCTGACTGTGGCAATAAATCCAAAACTGGTTCCGGACTATCAAAACATTCACTATCAAGTAGGTATAAATTTGACTGAAGAATGTTGAAATAATTGACAAAGAGTCTCAATTATTCAGAAGAAGAATTAAAAAGGTTACGTACTAAATTGGAAAATTATAATTCTAATATTTAAACAGATACTATGGGCTTATGTTCAATGTATGAAGGACTTATTAATGTTCGGGGCGTCGGTGGCCGCAACGGTTTAGGCGTTGACTCGGCGCTCATCACTGTAAGGTAAAGGTCCGGGGTTCGAATCCAGCGGCCCTGCATTCGAACCCGACATACTTACAAATGTTTTTTTTTTCAAAAACGCCAGCACCCCGAGGGTGGTTGATATAACCTCTGCTGTTGCAAACACTCGAAAAAAAGAAAAAAGAAAAAAAAAGGTTTTTGATAACGAGAGGAGGACCTCCCTGATAGGCTTGCGATACCGTTACAGTCCTTGGCAACGTTAGAACTGATTCGGTCTTCAAGGAAATTTGAGATCGCCTGTTAAAACATAAATATATCTGTAAATAAATCCGTAAAGATATTTAAGGCTGTTTTATTAAATCTATATTGATTGGTAAATCAATTGTACAAATGTTTGTCATAATGTTAAATTAATATAGGCCCAGATGATGAACTTAAAATAGGTCGAAAGCTTGGCGGTACCAACTAAACCTGGGTTTCTTCTTCAAGAACATACCTTGATCCAGAGTGTTCATACATCAATTATCATACCATATAAGGACAATTAAATATGTTTTTCATTACTAATCAGCTCAGGATGATCACATAAGTCATACTCTTTTCCTGATTTATGTGATCATTATAACTATACGACCGAGTCTGAACATAGCTTTGTTTATTGATGATACAATCTTATCCATCATAATTGTTATGCTGTAAGTAACAGGTTAAAGAAGGATATTACCACATAGCTATATTCTCCAGTAAATGGAAAATTAAGAACAATCCATCCAATCAATCCTTTCAGCCGAAAGTCACATTATTCAGAAAACGTAATGCCCATGGTCAACTGTGATACCTCGCGTACAGCTGGATAGTAATATAAACCTTATCATTCATATTTTTTAATACATTTTATTTATTAAAATTGGTTAAATGAGACCATCTATTAATGTTGCAATGGCTAATTTAGTAATAAAAACACTTAAATTCACTTATTATTCACAGTTTACCTATTTGAGTTAAACTCGTAACATTTTACAGAATTAAAGAAATGGCTTTGTCCTCTTCAATCGTCTTACCATGTCTGTCTATGTAGCACGCTGTTGCTTCGGTGTTCGTGTGGCTTAAGACGCGGATTGGGCTTATATGTATGTCGTGTGATAATAGCCCCCTCTTTTAACCCTATTCTTATCCCTACTACTAAAGACGATTGGTTCGTCTAATTTTCTCTTTGTGAAATTTGCACGGATTTCTGGATTTATTTTGACTTCCAAATGTCCAGCAATGGACGCCGTTGACTGAGCAGTCGGTTCGTGGAAGCATGGATACGTTTTTCGACTGACAGGGCAGCGGTATCATCGGCAAATGTTGCGATGGTGATATTTTCCATCAGTGATACCTCTTATATTAATTCGTTTTTAAACAAGGCAAAAACCATACACAAATTCCGTTGGTGATTTGATTTTCTTTACTCCAAAAAATAATATAATTTTAAAATTTAAAGCAATATTGAGGTCTATACTAGAAGAATATAATTTGTATTATAAAATTGTGTTAATACGGCCACACAATTCTCTTTTTCTTGTACATTAATTTTTTTTATCCTTCATTGATTGCGTGCGTGTTAGTACGCTTAGATAAACGGGTCAAAATCAAATTCCTGATGGCCTCCGAATGAGCTTTGGCGTTTTTATTCGTCGTCAACTCATATCGCCCGACCCATCACGCAATCATAACGACAATGATCATGGACTTGTATTGAAAATTACAATGAAATCGAATGACGAAAGGTAAATTGATTACCATTCTATGAATGAACCTCGGAGAATTACAAGGGAGGTTGTTCTGAGATACCCTATTCATTACTTAGCTGCAATTTCTGTTTTTCTCCAGATTTTCCGTTATTGCTCTTTTATTCATTAATTTTTCTTAATACGCTCTCTTATCATTTGTTTTTCAAGCTGTTTACTACTTCATCTCCTCTCTCTCACAAACACACACACACTCTCTCTCTCTCTCTCTCAGTTTATTTTTACCACATTCATTTTTATGATAAAACTTTTTAATCTAATTTGAAAAGCCTGGACATTTATATGGCGGATGAATTGACCCACGTTTCCTTAATAGGCACATTAATAATAAATTGTTGACCTCAGAAACTTAAAAAAATTTCTGAAATATGAATCTTTAATATTTAACACGAACAAAGAGGGAGACCGTAATTACAGCTTTAAATATAAAATATTACCTTTTTTGAAATGGAAATTTTGTGTAGGTTAATATTATAAATAAATGAAAAACATAGAATTTTTATGGTTATATGTGTGTTTTAACTTAATCGAATGGGTAAATATCAATAGTTTTTTTTTATTGCCCGATTGGATGAAAGGTGTTGAAAGACATGATCAATTATTGATTAAAAGATTCGATTTTAAAATAGAGTTAGCACGGAGGTTGAAATTGCCGGAAGGAGAGGATCCGGTTGTAATTAATATTGCCCCGTTCTCCCTCCATGTTAGAAAAAAAAACTTCGTAAAAAGTGCGAAATTAATTTTCCACCGACTCTGTAGCCGTTTCTCTTTCCAGGGAAGAGGGGTAAAAAATAATGTCCGGAATTTCTCATTAAGGGTAATCCGCCCCCATGCCGGGGTAAAACCCCCTCTCGCTCACTTCATCCCCCTCGGCCGGTGATTTTTATTGGCCGAGACGGCTCTGGAGAAAAATGAAAACGCTAATTCATTCTGTCCGGCAACCCCCCTTCTCCCCTTCACCTCGTCTTTTTTTACCCTTCTCTTCTCCATACCATCTTTATTTGTCCATCTATTACCTCGTAAAAACATAAGCTTCAAACGTTTAATGATGGACTCCCCTGTTTAGTCTTTATTGGAAAATTTTTATTTGTCATCAGAATCTCTAGATAGATAACAATGTGCATTTACAATTCCTTTGATACAGTCTTTACACAAATTGAAAAGACACACTGTATTCTTCCATAAAAAATCAACATCATAGTTAGCAATCTGTCTGTTAATATAATAGTTGAAATTGAAAAATTGCTACACATCAACATCAATAACACAGTTAATTAGTTAAGTTAAAAATATATACATACATAAATAGAAATTGTTAAAAAATATATATTTGTCCGTCAAATGAAATATACATGACAAGTTGAAAAACCTTAAATTGTTTTGATGGTCTAGTATCGGTCATAAAAAAATAATCAACGATTCAGTAAACAATAATGGATAAATTATACATAGAAACATTAAAAAATTATAACCATAAACAACTAATCAAGGAATCTAAGAATGTGAATATTTAAATGAGGACAATATAGGGCGATATGAAGATAATAATTAGAGATTGTAAAATATAATGGCTGGCAAGTTGAAATTTAATGAAGTACACGATTTTACCTTTACGTAAAAAAAAATAAAGTTTATAATAAAAATAATGTTAATTAAAACCTCTTATTATGTAAATGATTGATTACAAGTCCTGGTCATTTAAATAAACGAACTAAACGAAGAAAAAGACACACACACATCTATGTAAAGTGAGGGGAAAAAGTATGTATGCAGACCGCAATGGCCCAGTGGTTAGGACGTTCGATCCGTTTTGCGGTTCTGGGTTCAAATCCTGGCATAGTCCTTGGAATTTTATTTTCTATTAATTTAATGATTTATAGTCAAATTATTTCACCTTCCGTCCGCGACAACCAGTCAAGTACAAGCCCTCTTGTATGACCGGGAGTAAGTTCAAGTTTTAACGATTTGTGATCATATATAAAATAACATTTACTCGCTTTTTTTGGCTGTTATAAAATATTTTCAGAAACAGTAATATATGTAACAATAATTAGTGTAAAATTGTCTAAGGATATCAATCTGTCAGTAACTCTGATTGTTAGCAAACTCAGACTGATATCTCAAATTTAATATTAAAGCTACTACTTGGTGGAATACTCGATAGGCATGGCACTGCGGATGATTACCGAACCCAGTTAGCTAGATTAAATGAGTATGATTAAAAAAAGGAAACATAAAATAGCTCATTAAAAAACCTGTTTATTTTCTTGTTAAAATGCTTCTAGCATTCAAATAGTTTATTATTTTAGAATGCGTTTATTAATTTCAAAGACTACTCTCGAATTTTGTGCTTATTGTATTGCATAAATTATAAAAAGTAATAACAATAAAATAATAAGAAGTGGAAAACATAAAAAGCCCCAAACCTGACAATTCTGACATTTTTTGTTTGCACATTTAAACATTTATGCAATTTTCTTAATGATTGTCTATGATTGTCTTCTATGTGACTGATTATTAATGATAAAAGGGTAACCGGAAATGGTAAAAAAACATTGATACTACAAAATAGCAAAAATGATTAAATCTGTCACCTTTGACTTTTGGATACTTGCACATTTTAACATTTATGTCATTTGTTTCTACTTTATTTTTAATGGACAGTTTATTAATGCCACATTTAATAAAATTATAAAAAACATTGTTGAAAAATATCATTATTAATGGAAAATAGACAAAATTACAAAACCTCCACTTTTGATTATTTTTTTTTATTTATTATATTTTTTAATAATTTCACTTAGTATAAAATTTATTTATTATAATATATAATTTTTATTATAATAATTTTATATTTGTTATTATAAAACAATGTTTATAATAAGTATAACAGAAATCGCTAAAAAATATTATAATTAATTCATCTCAACGAGAAATAAAAAGAATAATTTATTTGAAATTATTATTAATAGAAAATCGCTACAATCAACAAATCTCCTACTTCTGACTCTGTAATATGGCCACCTGTTAATATTTGTTTAATTTTGTAACAATTTATTTTGTTAATTTTAAACAATATAAAAAAATCAAAAATTTCCAGACCTGCTAGTTCTGATTTAATAATATTTGCACATTAATAATAATTTATTATGTTATAATCCGTTCCTTTCTGGCTTTTTGACATCTGTCAATTTCAAGCCATTTCTTTTTGTAATTTCTTCTGTTATAAACCGTTGCAATTGTACAAAAGCATAACAGAAATTGTTAATATTACTAATAACAACAAAAAATAGAAAAAATTTCCAAACATGCCAATTCTGACCTGTTGATATCTGTTTATTTCAACATTAACCAAGATCTTAGATAAAAAGAATAATTATTTGAAGTTATTACCACTAATCAAAATCGCAAAAATCAACAAATCTAACAGTTCTGACTCTTTGATATCGCCACCTTTTAATATTTATTACATTTTGTAATAATTTATGTTGTTAATTTTAAACGATAGAAACTCAAAATCAAAAATTGTCAGGCCTGCTAGTTTTGATTTTTTAACATTGTCACATTTTAAATTTTTCACAGCAATAATAATTAGAATGTTATAAACGCTCAATTTCAAGTCATTTCATTTTGTAATAATTTCTTCTACTATAAACAAGTTTCTTAAGGAAATTTTACAAAATCACAATAGAAATTGTTAAATATTACTAATAACAACAAAAATACAAAAATATTACCAAACTTTTAATAAAATTATTATTGAAATTACAAAAAATATCAATAACTTGTTCAATGAAATAGTTGGTTTATGAATTTATTTTGAAGGAATTTATTTTAACGCGTACTAATTGAATTCTGATTTTTGTTTTTTCTTCTGCAGCGACATTTCCGATGACCCGAAGAATCGGCCACCCGTACCAGAACAGGACGCCGCCGAAGCGGAAGAAGCCGAGGACGTCGTTCACCCGCCTCCAGATCGCCGAGCTGGAGAAGAGGTTCCATAAACAGAAGTACCTCGCCTCGGCCGAGAGGGCCGCACTAGCCAAATCCCTCAAAATGACAGATGCCCAAGTCAAAACGTGGTTCCAAAACCGTAGGACAAAGTGGAGGTGAGTTTTTTTCAACTCTTTTGAACTACAATTGACTAATTGACTCGCCGACCGCTAAACTGATTTTCGGCGCTAATGACCTGTAATGGGCACCCTTGTGGTTTGGCGTCGATTTAAATTTTTTGTTTGCTTTCCTTCAGCCAAGTATGCCAAGGATGCAAAATATTAACCAGTGCCTACGAGTCTAATTTATTATTTCATATCCAACATTGAATAATCCACAGGTATTTTTTATAAAAATTATTTTACTTACCAAATTAATAAGATAACAAAAAAACAGCTGTCCTCCAATGGTGAATTTTTATGGCAGTCCTATACAAATTCCAGTTATGATTTATTTATTTTACAATACATCTTTGAATACGCAAAGGTCTTTCGGTTAAAGGACAGATGTAAATGTCACCATTTAAACAACCGCTAGTCCATATTTGGACAAATGCTATCTTCTCTGAATAGCGTGTTTTCGTCGAATAAGTTAGGTTTTTAGATATCAAACCTTTACAAAACTATTTGCGACGGAATTAAATTCAAAATGGTAAAATCGATGGCCCTCTTGACTGGAAGATGTTTCGCTCCCGGCCGTCACGAAGGCGCCAGACGTCCTAAAAGCCCAGAGATAACAGGGAAGCTCTTATACAACCGATGTCAGTCCCTCTCTGAGGTATCCACGGAATGACAACTCTAAATGTCGCCTCGGTCCCATCAGGTTGAAGATTATTCACAAAATTCGACGAATTTCTGCCGTGATCTACTTGGGATCCTCTGGTACTTAGCACGTCTCGTTTCCACTAAAATAAACATATAATATTACTATCAATTTCACTAGTTTCGTGGACCGCTTGGTTAATTAATATCTTACAATTAATTAAGGTTTTCAATTGAGATAAGAAAGTCAATGGCACGAGCGAGATTCGAACCCACGATCTTCCGCTTGAAACGCCGCTGCTCTACCACTTGATCCATCTTGACATGGATCCACTCGGACAACTTCCCATCTCAACCACACCTTTTGAATTTTCCCTCCTTTTTGCCATTTTTCAAATATCATGTAATCTATTTGATTCTCGGCGACAAACGTGGCCATTTCATTTGTCGTAATTGGTCAAGCGGACTACGAAACTAGTGAATTTAATAAGTTTAAAATGAAGTATACCTTCACTAAAGCTCTCCGTGGCTATTTCATTTCTCGCCGAGAATCAAATAGATTACACGACATTTGAAAAATGGCAAAAAGGAGGGAAAATTAAAAGGTGGGGTTGAGATGGGAAGTTGGTGTCCGAGTGGATCAAGGTCACGATGGCTCAAGTGGTAGAGCAGCGGCGTATCAAGCGGAAGATCGTGGGTTCGAATCCCGCTCGTGCCATTGACTTTTTTATCTCAACTGAAAACCGTAATTAATTGTAAGATTACTGTCAATCTATTATATTTAGTGGTCTATTGACCAAATTAGTTTTCTCAATTAATTATTCTTTTTATTTCAGGTTTTGTTTGAAATGAAAAAGTTAGTGTAACGAGCGGGATTCGAACTCAAGACCTTCGGCTCAATGCGCCGCTGCTCTAACCACTTCAGCCATCGAGACTTCGATCCTTTGGATTTCGATCGACTTGGATCGAAGTTACGATAGCTAAAGTGGCTAGAGCAGCGGCGTATTGAGCCGAAGGTCGTAGGTTCGAATCCCGCTCGTTACACTAACTTTTTCATTTCAACCAAAATCTTACATAAAAAGATTACAATCGATTTTATATAAACGAAATCAGGATAGGGTTTTATCAAGAATCACAATTTACATATTCAGAATGAGTTTTTAAACCGCAATATTACAAAGTTAACCTTAACTGATCATCACTGCCAAGTTTATTCTCGTTACCTTCCTGATACCATGTATGACCTCACATTGCGGTAAAAATGAAAGTATAAATTCAGCATTCAATAATTATTATATAAATCTAAAATAATTAATATTTACTTCCTTTAAATTATAACTTTTTCTCCGGGTATAAAGAATCGAAATTAAAATTATCATACATATTATGTAAATAATGAACATAAAACTTTAATAGCTTATTTAGAGAACTTTACAATATGTTCAATTGGTTAAATGAAGTTATGGTGGTTTTATTATGACTTTATAGGTTGTGTTTTTTTTATTTCTTTATACAAGCTATTAAGTTAAATGTAGCCTAATGACTGGAATAAGATGGCCAAACGCGTGACAGACCACCTTAGAGATAATAGACAAACTAAAATGATCCATAAAGGCCAAATTACAGATTCATCTCTCCGCAAAACTCACAGTGAAATTTCATAATAAAGCCTAAATTGCAAAAATTAATAAATGAGTAATTGGTATTTTATTTGCATTTTAATGTATTTATGTACCTAAAAAAGAAATGAATTTTTCATATAATTACATATTTTCATACCATGTGATTTTGTGGTATGTGTTCATTAAGGTATTTGAAATGGCATTTATTTTTTTACTAAAATAATATATAACAACATATATAAATTGATATTTTTGTAGGATAATCACGTGTTAAGCATTTGCTAAAAGTTGGCTGATAATAAGGGTGTACAAGTTACATAAATTAATTAAGGGATTTAACAAAACAGGACATTTAATGCTCATAAAAAGTGATAAAACATTTTACAAAACTTATTCCAGCGTTAAATTTTTTGTACTTACTCTTAATTACCGACTTTTTAATGTTCCAATTAACAGTTATCTTTCGATGGGGGCTATGAAGGGAGGGCATCGAATGCTTTTCATTTGCATATCATTTCAGGCAGGAGTGAGCATAAATTATGCCACGCGAATGACATTTACTTATCTCTTTTTCTCGAATAAGGTCATGCAGTGTCGTTTGTGTTAAAAGAGTCTTTTTTTTATTTTGGCAATCGTTATGGTTTAACCAGTGATTGGGAGGTTGTTGGCTTAAAGCGATAATCCTCCAAAATGGCAAATAAACTTTCCAGGCCGGGGTGAATAATTAAAGGAAGCGTTCGGCCTTAAATCCGCGTTTCGAACCGGCCCGATTAGGAATTCAATTAACGGCTAAGTGGGTTCCTTATCCCACAGGAACCCTTCGGGACCACAAAGGCAAAGGGCGCCGATTTGTCCTGTTTACTTTAGACCCACCAATTAAATCCAATGTGAAATCAATTGGGGTTAACAAAATCATTAAATAATCCTAGGTTACGCATATAAATCAGAACGTAAATATAAAGTTGAATGTAAATATAATATTCCAGTAGAACTACAATTACTTTTCTTCATTTCGATACAGATTTTTTTTAAAAATAGCAAGAAGTAGTGGAGTAAAAGAGTGATGAAAAGACTGATAGATAGAGATAAAGATAGATAGATAGAGAGAGAGAGAGAATGTGAGAGAGAGAGAATGTGAGAGAGAGAGTGAGAGTATTTACGCAAAGTTAAGACACGTGTACGTTTTTACCATTAAGCGCGTAGTAATTTGGATCAGAAAAATATGAAAAGAAATGTGTGGTGATTAGTGACCGTTAATCGATAATTATTCAGAAATCGTGAGATGCGGTCTGGTGGGATGTAATTATGCCATTCTTGCGTGTCGTGTACACACTCTCAAAATGTGTTTCTGAGACCTACATCACACCAGATCGCATCTCACGATTTCTGAATAATTATGAAAAGAAAAGAGAAGTGATCAAATAACACCAGAGCAGAGAAGTGAGAGATCCAGATAGATAAATAGATAGATAGATAGATAGATGATGTTAAGGGAAAAGAGGAAGAGGGGTCAGATGAATACTAAATAAAATAGAAGGTTAAATAGGTAGAGGAATAAAGAAAGAGTGAGGGAGAGTCAGGTGTACAGAGAACGAGAGGGAAAAGAACGGAAGAAAATAATATAGCGGAAAGTAAGAAAATGGGAAGATATACCAGGGAAAAAACATAAAGGGAGAGAGTAGAAAAGAGCGAGAAACTTTGAATGAGGTGAGTTCGAGTGAAATTGAACTTAGATGATAGGTAAATTTTAACACAAATTATTTACTATAAAATTCACAAAGTTAGATATATTAAGAATAATCCTATCCCTTCCTTAAGAATAGTCCTTAATAATACAATTGCGAAAGCTTGAACTTCCTCAAGACAGACCGAGAAAACAGAGAAAAGTGACTTTTTTTTTCTGGTTTGGTTCCTACATTAAAGTATATTACGATATAGAACTCGTTTTAGATAGATAGAGAGAGACATTACTAAGAGAGAGAAGGTGAGAAAAGACAGGTAAAAGATGAAAAGAAAAGTAAATAGAAGAAGAGAGCAATGAAGAGAGAGATCCAGATAAATAAATAAGAGGCTTGTGTGTGTGTGAGAGAGAGAGAAAGAGAAGGAAAAACAGAAAAGAAAAAATAATAGAGAGAAAGTGAGAATGGGATAGGAGAGAAAATGACTATGAAAGTGGGAGAGAGGTGTGTAGAGAGAGAGAGAGAGAGAGAGAGAGAGAGAGAGAGAGTGAGAGAGAGAGAGAGAAAGAGAGAGAGAAGTAGAAATGAAAAGACAGAAAAACAGAAAAGGGAAGGGTATAGGCAAGAAAGAGAGCGGATAAGAGTGAGAAGTAAAAAAGAGGTAGGAATGAAAAAGAGAAAAAGCACAGAAAAGAGCGAAAGGAGGAGAGAGTGAGAAAGAGAAGATATAGGAAAGAAAACAGAAAAGGGTATATAATAATGCGACAAAAGGTGGGACTGAGAAAGTGGTAGAGTGTGTGACATATGAATGGTAGGAAGGAAAACAACACAAAATTCGAAAAGAGAATAGACAAGAGCGAGAGAGTGTATATGTGTACGATAATGAGTGAATTTACTTTAATGGAAAACGTCAATGTCTGAACAACAAAGTTTCATGTATCAAATAATCAATAAAATAAATTATTTTTATCTTTAAATTATTATTAACTAATATGTATTTATACATAACAAATATGAACTATATCTGAGAAATAAAATATAAAATATGTAATAAATTTCTTATTCTTGGCTCGGGAAATAAATTAACTGGCTGTAGTCTTAAATTTAAGAAATTTATTAATCTTTCTTATACTTATTTTGCACAAATGAGCTGTTTGATAGAAAATCCGGTTTTAAAGTGAATATCAGGCTCGTGCAAATAATGACTACATCAAAAAACCTTAAAGGCATTTCCTCCCACGTTGGCCTCAATGGAGTCGTCCGATTTGTCAAAGCCCGACAAAATACAGACTCTTGTCATACCCGTGATCATAGTTGAGTATGTTTAATTCGCAGAATCGGATTGAAACACGGCCTGGACTGTACCTCAGGCCGACTGTACCCACGAGTACAAGGTATATCCATTAGCCGCGAGTCGGAGATAATTAAAATGTTACGTCCCCTCGACTAACAATTAATACTTAAGTGGTTTCCCTTTTCTTTTATCGGGCGTGTTATCGTTACTCGAAGACTTGTCTGGCTCCGCTCGTTTAGTATGAGACCGATGTTGTACTAAACGCATCGAAGGAAACGACTCTTGTATTCTGTCTCTCTTTCTCTGTCTATTATCGGAACACCTTTAAATTTTACCTTCGTGTTCGTTAAATAATAATTATTAAAACACATTTATGATAAAAAGTGTCATTTTTATTATAAAAACTAAGATTACATTGTCAGAAATGCGTTTTAATAATTATTTATAGAAGCATAATAACTCTAATAGTCATAATTAGGGCTGTGATTATATGCAATAAAAATAGACAAATATATATAAATAAAGTAAAAAAATACATTTTAAAACTGAAAATGTGCGAAAACTACTATGAGAAAAAAATAAGGATACCTTAAATTAAAGCACATAATTGTATTGAAAAGAGAAACGGTGGCAAGAGGAACATCACATTGATAATATTGAAAAAGAAAAACATATTAAAAAAGTTCAATTTAAAAAAATCCGTCGTCTCGTCCATCAAAACCCAGATCGGTCCATTTAAGATGAAGTCTGCTTTTCTGGAGTGTTTCATTGTATTCAAGATCCAGGTGAGATTTCCTGAGGGTACTTTCGTGGAAAATGGTTTTCCCCCTGTATTTCTCAAAAAAATAACCTTGAATTCAGGATGGCTTAGTTTATGGATGGGTATGTCAGCTCTGACTAAAGCACGACATAAATCGATATCGAAACCGGACTTTCCGGACCCAACAGCTTGTGTCACAAAAGTTTGTTGAAACTTAGAATTCCTAATCGTTTTCTTTGTGTTTTGCTGTCTTTATGTGCTGTGTAAACCAAAAAAACGTGTAGCTGTTGATACAGGTTTATCCAAACAAACACAGTATAAAACGTCTACCTAGCCCTTAAAAGTCTCACAAAGAAAACTCACGCACATACTTTTGAACAAGATCTTTCGTTTTTGCGGTGACTTTCGTCATTTTAGGAGTAGTCAGTTCACAACACACAAATAATGTTTCACGATGGAAAACGGATGAGAGAGTAAAGATTGGGTAAAACAAAGAAGTTTGATGGTAGGAAAAGAAGAGAACTGAGGTCGTTACATTTCTATGAATCCATTTCCATCATTTACAGTGGTACAAACACTATTCCTTTCTCTATTTATTCCAAGAGAAGCAACCGAAAGTACGCGGAAAGCGGTGGAGCAGCAACTGAACAAACACAAACTCGTTCATTATGTGGAAACGGAAGAATGGGAGCCCGTAGCTCTCTTCAAAAAAAGAAAAAGAGCAAAAGCTCTCTTTTTTGGAGAATTTTTCATTTTGCCTACTCAGAAACATTAAAATTTGACGTGCCAAGTATTGATAGGCCGGATATGTAAAAAAATATGCAATTATAACCCACTTATGCAAAAATATGCATTTGGCAATATACGCACAAATATGAAAAATAAATACATCTTAAATTGATTCCAAATACTTCAAAACATACAGTTTGTTAAAACTGGACGTTTTAGTTAACCAGGAAAAATATGCATATATTTCACAGCCCTAGTCATAATAAATGTTTATTTGATGAACATGAAACTAAAATTTAAAGGCCTTAATTAACCAAGGATATCAAGTAGGGTCAGATGATCATAGAACGGGGTTGTAACTCGAAGCGCATTAGCCAAATAGGACTGGTCGACACCCTTCCAAGTGGTGACAAAATGGCCTGAGGCCGTGCCGACGGGAGGAACACGGACTCCCTATCAAATATTAACAGGATTTAGCCAGCAAATCCACCCTTTACCGTCTACACTGCTATAATTACTTCTGCCGAACCCCTAAACTCCGAGAGGGAGGTCTAACTCTGGGGTCTGAGAAAATGATTAAGTGGAAGAATTATGCACGTTGCAATTTTCAAGCAGATTTTGCCAATTTGTTTAGCTGAAATTGATTGAAACTTGACTATAATATCACCACACCACAATTATAACAAAAGCAAATGTTTGCTATAGTAAAAATTTGAATTGATATATTTACAATATACATACAAAGCAATAAATTGAAAAGCCAAGTAAAATTTTGATTTTGAATTTGTAATTAATGGAATGTTTTAATTCATACAAATACATAAACTTATATATTGACGGTAATAACTTCATAAAAACGAACAAAGATTATAATGATTATTCGAAGATCGTGAGATGCGTTCTGATGTGACGTAGGTTTTAGAAAATCATTTTCTTTAACGTGCCAACGTTTCGATATTTATTGAGATCATCTTCTGGGCTCAAAGTGCTTGTTTTCTGCGTAATTGTGTCATTTTTGTGTATCGTCATTGGGCACTGTCAACAAGACACACAAGAATGACAAAATTACCCAGAAAACAAACACTCTGAGCCTGAAGATGACCTCAATAAAGATCGAAAAGTTGGCAAGATAAAGAAAATGTTTTTCTAAAACCTAACCAGACCGCATCTCACGATCTCCGAAAAATCATTGACTAACGGTCACTAAACACCACGCAAAAAAAATTTATAATTTATGATCGAATATCATATAAAATCATGTACATCTAGATCTAATAATCTTTTCAAAACTTCCCAATTAAACAAATGTTATGTCAGTTTTATTTTACTTTTATCATAACTTTTTTTATACAGGAAGTAACGGTTTTAAAGCCAGGTAGTTATATACCAGCTTTGATAATCTTAAGCAATTGTTTATAAACATTAATCAAAATATTATCTCAGGTCAATATTTTATGGAATATATCCAGCTATTACGATCGTGGATCCCCGTGTCACTCACGAGCGTGAACAAATATCCTTGCAACAACTCAAACAAATTAATTAAAGAAAAGAAAAATCGGGACCTGATCCAAATAAACTAAAGCATAACCTTTTAAAATAAATTTAAAAAATTAAAATCAAATAAAGTGAACAGTGACATACGTAATACGTATATCCTTGCCATTTACAAAAAAAAAAAAAAAATCTCGCTCTGCCGAGCCTGCGGTTGGGGATTAGCTTATCCTAAATCAAAGGATAATACTTGTTGAAAAAAATTTTTATACAGCCAAAGATGTTAAAATAATTGTTTATTTTATTATTATTAACCCCTGTAAAACCACAATGATTCCTTTCACAAAGAAGAGGACAATAGGAAGCCTAAGGGGCGTCGTTGGCCGCAACGGTTTAGGCGTCGACTCGGCGCTCATCACTGTAAGATAAAGGTCCCAGGTTCGAATCCAGCGGCCCTGCATTCGAACCAGACAAATTTACAAATAGGCTTTTTTTCAAAAACACCGGCACCCCGAGGGTTGATTTAACCTCTGCTGTTGCGACCCTCGTAAGAGAAAAAAAATCCCCGATCCCATTTTACAAGGAGGAATCCAAATATCTAGGGATCATACTTGACCAGCGGCTCCGTGAAATCAGCACATAATTAAAACCACACAGGGGGCGAAAATTGCTTGGAGGAGTTATACAATTTCAGGATCTGCTTCCCATTTACATTTAGTTATAGCAATAATTTTACACCTTTTTCCAAAATCTTTAAAATGTGGGTGTTCCATAAAAGTTTTGTGTCTACATATAAACCACGACTGGCAAAACAAAAATAAAAATCATTAAACTTTAGTTGATCAACAAAATTAATTACTATTATTTGGATATCGTGAGATGCGGTCTGGTGTGACGTAGGCTTTAGAAAAACATTTTCTTTGTCGTGCCAACGTTTCGAGTTCCGTGAGTACAAATGCTTTGATTGAGTCTAAAATTTCTAGCAGTATAAATTCACTTTTTTCACATCCTATATGTATTTGTATAATTTAAACAATGTTTATAAATCCCAGGCCCTGAAGATGATCTCAATAAAGATCGAAACGTTTTTCTAAAACCTACGTCACACCAGACCGCATCTCACGATCTCCAAATAATCATTAACTAACGGTCACTAAACACCACACAAAACTAATTACGATATTTTTACACTGTTATTAAAAGAAATTATACGCAAACTTTTTCGTTTTTGTTTGTATTAGATAGAAAAATAAATTTTTATAAAATAATTTTCATCCACCTGTGGTCGTATATGCCATCGTGTCCAAATGCTAATAAATTGGAGTCGTAACCGATTCGCAGATAGTAATTTACCACTATTATTTTATTACCTATCCAGTGGTTGTAAGAATGCCGTATAACTATCCGAGAGTGGAATACCTTTTGAAGAGGGATCGATAAGCGCTCTCGTAAAAGCCACCATAAACACAGCAGTAAAAGGATTGCTTCTTAACACGGTTAGATTAAATTGGAGTTATATTAGAGGAGGCTTGCGTTTAAACCGAAGCGAGGAAGCATATTTAATGAAATTAATGGCGAGGAAGCCGCGGGGGCCGAGGTTCGAAAGGGGGGACCTTAGAAACGGTGTTTACTCCTACAATAGGCCCGGCGACTTAAGTGAATTGACCAGGGAAGCACTTGGACGGAATTGCCGCCTCCTCCACAGGCAAAAGTGAGGGGGTGCTTTAACCAGATTAAGGGTAGACCACGGGATGGTTTGGGGACCATCTTAGAGCATTAAGAACCACGGGTTTACGAGACCCATCAAGAAAACGGTTTCCCGTCTTATTTCCGCCGTTTAACCCACCACTAATGCAAAAATAGCGTTAAACGATTTAAATTCTTACAGCTTGCAAAAAATTTTATAATAATTTCATTATCTTAAGCACAATGATTAGATTAATAAATAAAATAAGTATGTAAAGTATATGAACTACCCTTTCGAAACTAGCAATAAAAAAAGAAAATTAGGATTTAACAAGCATCTTTATTTCAATATTTCCTTCAAATTGCTCCAAAAATTAACACAAGAGCATAAATCTACGTGCCAACAATTTCTTGGAATAGGACGCTCACTTTGGTTTATGGTTGATGTTTCACATCCCATGTCTGTTTGGCCTAGTTTATTCTATTTTCGTTATGTTTTCTTCGCCGGGTATCAACAACAAGCCTAGGGATTAAAGCAAAACAGTATTTTTCTATTTGATTAAATTTTTCTTGGTAAGTTTTTGAACTTAAAGTGTGGTTTTTGACATGGAATCAAGTATTACTAGTGATATAATGGATTTTATAAATTATTACATATACTCTAATTGTCTTTCTTCCTGTGACTGATATGAATTATTATGTATAATGATCGTTTATGTGTTTTTTCCCTTGCGTGTTAATTAGCATCCATTAAAAAAGGAATAATAGGGCAATTTATCCTTTCGTCTACCGCGTGCCAGCTTTGCCACTGAGGTGTAAGCTGTAATTAATTTAAACGGCCTAATAGTCGATTCGTATTTCCCCGTCTTCTTCAGAGAATTCGGCACTTGTTCTTGCTTCGGTAAAAGTTTAAATATTTGAGGTTTTTGGCTGAGGGGGGTGCGTGTCTTGGCTCGTGGTTCGTTCCCTCCCGGCCTTCTGCAATATTCAAGCGCAGAGCTGCGGACGGCGATAGTCCTGCACCTGCTGAATAAACAAGCTGGGAGCTTTTAAAGTGTCGAGTTTGACGACGAACTGCTCAGGCCCGGTGTGTCGCTTGTCAGCGAGTTTGTTCCGATGGTAATTGGGTAAAATATCCTTTCCTGAAAATATCGCATTCAACGTTTCTAAGTGTTTTGATTTCAAACGAATAATTATCAATGATTAAAAGCCGAGAAAATCTAGCCACTAAAGACAGGTAAAAATCGAGAATTTAAAAA
Organism: Cimex lectularius; assembly: GCF_000648675.2. Taxonomy (NCBI): domain Eukaryota; kingdom Metazoa; phylum Arthropoda; class Insecta; order Hemiptera; family Cimicidae; genus Cimex; species Cimex lectularius. The sequence goes on along the minus strand of NW_019392772.1, from coordinate 626,411 downwards.
AATTCGCTTATTCAATGAATAATTACTTGAAAATTCACTGTTTGCACAAATATTTAATCGAAATTTTACCACCTAATTTTAGATCCAATACTTTTATTTGTTACTATTTGTAATATTTCATATTTGAAATTTATTACAATAACTTGGAAAAAAGGATCTTCGATGAAGTCGCAACAGAACAGCAATTCTTTAAGTTTTTGTCGAGATTTCGACCATTATATCGTCATCATCAGGGCCTATTTATTCTAGAAAAATATCGCAGTTAGAACAAGTTATATCATTTAAAAAACCAAAATTTCAAAAAGAAATATTTTTTTTACTTTAACTCGATGAGTGTTGAAATATATCTTAAGAACAAGAAAATGCTTTTATAATAAGATTATTTAAAATTAGGAGAAGCTCAGTATCTAAACATTAATAGTATGGAATTAATTAAAAACAATAAAAACAATATAATATAAAAAATTTAAAAACCACAACGTGGTCGTATAGGTTACCTCGGTTAAAATATAAATATAACAAGTCTCTTTTTTTTAAAATAAAATTACTTTTCACTGAGCTTCACCTAATTTTAAATAATCTTATTAAAAAATTTCTTGTTCTGAAGATATATTTCAACACTCATGGAGTTAAAGTAAGAAAAATAATTGTTTTTGTAATTTTGGTTTTTTAAATGATATGACATGTTCTAACTGCGATATTTTCCTAAAATAAATAGGCCCCGATGACGATATAATCGTCGAAAGCTCGGCAAAACTTAAAGAATTGTCGTTCTGTTGTGACCTCATCAAAGAACCTTTTTTCCAAGTTGTTCAACGGCAGGTCGATACTTCATGTTTTATTACAGTAACGTTTTTAAATATTTGTATAAATATAATTTAGACTATGAGATTTCTCCGTGTGGTTTGTGCGGTGATGTACTTCTAATCTTGTCGTTACCGATCATTTTTGGTCAGCCAACTCGGCCAATGACAGACTAAAATCAGCAAGGTTAAGCAGACCAAATTATAAATATAATTTAACTGCTCCTAGTTCTATTCTATCGCGGACAAAGTGAAATTTTTTATATTACCTTTTCAGCTAAAACAGAAATTTACCCCTATTTCATTACATTTCGCACTCATATATTAAAATAAATAAATCCTTTTATGAACCTACTATCATTAAGTGAAAAAGTCGTGCTTGATAGCAGAGAGTTGGCCAGAGTCACAAAAAATAAGATATTCAAAATATTTTAACAAAACAAAACAAAAATAAAATCTTCTTAAACAATATAAATATAAACCAAAAACTAATGTATATTTTTAAATGTGATTCGAAATTAACAGAAATTTTAAGAACAGAATCTTCTTTTTTCTTTCAATTCGTTTTCTTTCAAATTGACCTTATCAATGTTAGTTTTTTAATATAAAATTGTAATTTTTAAGGCTGATCACTGATTATGCTGCATTTTTGAGTTAGTTTAAGATCAATAAATTTGTAATTTTTGTTATAATTTTCTCTTAGTTCCTCCATGGCTGCAACTGTTAAGGTTTAAAATTTAAATTTCATAGTCTATAAAGACTGTATTTTTATCACTTAAGAGTTCACGTCAAAGCTAAAATTCTTTGTCATTATTAAGAATTAATAATTATCAAAACTTTTAGTCCAATTATTCATTAGCAATTATTATAGTGTTATGTTTAATAATTACAGCCCTGAGAAGGCATCATAAATTCAGAAAGCATCATAAGTCCAGAGTGCAAATGTCTGTTTGACAAACATCTCTGATCACAAAAAGAACCCCATGAAAGATGGTAATCACTCTTGAAATATTAATAATTAAATCTATATAAGATATTGAAAATGGACAGACTTTTTTTTAATAAATATATATTTTTTTGTTAATTAGTTCTTTTAAATAAGTGAAAGTAAGAATTTTTTTCTGAAAGTACAGTTTTAATTTTCCAAGCGTGACATTCACATAACTCTTTTCTTATGGTTTTTCTTGCTCGCGTTTGCATTTGAGTTTCCATTCGCGGCGACAACTCTTTGCCACATTACAGCCTTCTAATGAGCGTTTTTCATTTGTCCCGCTTTGGAAGAAAATCAGGCACAAAAAAAGTTGACAATCAAGAGCGACGTGAGAAGTCATATTAGCTCCGACGCTATTTTCTGTTTTCTTCTGTTTCCTTTTTACGGTCGGTTGATTGCCCCGGGGTAGCCCGACGCTCCACATACTAAAAATGACCGTATTAAGCGACACGCGTACAAATGTAATGACTTATTTAAATAGCGAGGAGGTTAAGTTCAATTTTATAAGAATTTAAGAATTTTTAAATCTAATTCAAATGCTATATCAATCTTATGCAGCTAAATAAATATATCATGAATAATCTTGTTCTCGATGTGGATGGGAAAAAAACAACAAATTTAATTGTCATCTGCCAGGCTTTCGACCTATTTTAAGGTCATCATCAGGACAACAGAATATTAAAAATAGTGTTTATTTCTTTGAAGATCGTCTCAGTACCAACATTGCTAAGGACTGGGGTTGAGATGGGAAGTTGTCCGAGTGGATCCAGGTCAAGATGGATCAAGTGGTAGAGCAGCGGCGTATCAAGCGGAAGATCGTGTGTTCGAATCCCGCTCGTGACATTGACTTTTTTATCTCAACTAAAAACCTTAATTAATTGAAAGACATTAATTAGTCAATCGGACTACGAAAACAAGTGAATTACTAAGGACTATTGTCCTTGGCAATGTTGAAAATGAGACGGTCTTCAAAAAACTTTGAAACCACCTATTAAAAAATTAATTATATCAATTTGTAAACAGAACTAAGATTAATACTAACTTTTTAATTAGTTTTATAAGCTTATGCTTAATTATATAATTGCTATATTAATTATACGCAATTTTTTCGAAATGAAAAATTTGTATCACAGGCGGGATTCGATCCCACGATTTTCGGCTAAATACGCCGCTGCTCAACCCCTTCCATCGCCCATGCCACAAACTTCTCATTTCTAATCTCCGTTTTATTCCAATTGTAAGCAAATCGCGGCTTCTCGTTGAAACACTTTTTATCAACGATTGTACTACATTAGCGGGACTGTGTACGATTCACAAGTGTGATTCTAGATTAGTACTAACTTTTTAATTTTTTTTTATCAGCTTATGCTTTGCTTATTATAATTGGAATAAAAACGGGGAGTCGAAATGAGAAGTTTGTGGCATGGGCGCTAGAAGTCACGGTAGCTCAAGTGTTAGAGCAGCGGCGTATTTGGCCGAAAGTCGTAGGTTCGAATCCCGCCTGCGACACAAATTTTTTTTATAGAAATGATGAATGGTGGAGTTAGTGTGGTGTTCAATCCAGTTAGAAAGATAGTTCCTACTCACAGTAAGTAGTTTTCCAACGATCCGGATTTCGAGCTTTTAGCTCATCATCAGATTTGAAGGAGTTCTACAACCACGTCTCTCGACATGAATTGCAAAAGTGATTTTTTTTGTAATTATAAAAATATTACCTGTTTATTTTTTGTATAATCTAAGTTTTTGGTTATTTTTGTGAAATAAAACACCAATTATTTTCATCCCGTATATTTGAATCCCTCTGTATTTCCGGCCACGTACCGGGTTCCTCTTTTAAGCTGTTATTTTTTCTAAATACACTGAGAGGCAAGATTAGTGGCCACCCTTAATACTCTTAATTATCTCATAGTCAATCCTCCATCTTACAACCTATGGTCAATTTTAAAGGATTAGAGTTAAATAAAACAGAAAAACCTCCCACTTGTGTTTACAATTGGATTTCGTAAATAAATTTTTGGATAGTCAATCCTTTCTTTGTTGGTTTTTCTGTAAAGCTTCTTTCTAAGTTTCGGTGGTTTGATTTTTTTTTCTAAGTTTTAACATTTTTAAATTTCAAATTCGTTTGAGCAACGGTTTTAAGTGATACAAATTCGGCTAGAATCATAACATTGTTGGAAGGAGGAAGAAGCCAAGCTTATAAGGCCAGGGTACCTAACATTTTCAAAACGACTGTCCGAAGGGGGATGAACATCCATCGGTACCAAGATACTCTAGGTTACTTGAAAAGGCATCGATCAGGTCGCCTTCGGGTCACATCTCCGAGAGATGATCGTTGTGTTGTTTCCAATGTACTCCGAAATCGACATTCTACCGCTGTTCAACATGTTAGAAATATTAATGTTAGTTTACGCATTGTAAGTCGAAGACTTTTAAAAGCTGGATTACGTGTGAGAAGGCTTGCCACTGGTCCAGAGCTTCTGACAATGCACAGAACTGCTTGATTAGTTTTCGCAAGAAATCATATCAATTGGGCTGAGCAAGATTGTTGTTTTAAGTAATTATTCTTTTCTTCTTCGAAAGACGATGAAAGACTGCTTCGAAGTCACGATGGCCCAAGTGGTTAGAGCAGCGGCGTATTGAGCCGGTCTTGGGTTCGAATCCCGCTCGTGACACCAGCTTTTTCATCTTGACCAAGACTTTACATAAAAAGAATAATTAATTGAAATAATTACCATGGTCAATTAGACCACTAAGCATAATATGGATTGTTGTTGTAGTTCACAAAAATAACTAACAACCTAGATTATAAAAAGAAAAAAAATTAAAACACTTTTTATTAATTTAATAAAATTTAATTTTTTTAATGTGTAATAAACTGAAAAGGCAGAAGATCGTTTATTTATTAAGAATCGATGTGTAAACGGAAGCGGGTAAAAGCCCCTGGCGATCAATAGGAAAGAAAAGAGCTATTACTTGTCTCTTCGGTTAAGGAGGTTGGAAGAGACAGGGGATCAGTGCGGGAAAGCGTTTTCCCGAAATTGAATGGAATCTCTTTTGGGCGTGGAGATCTCCAGGCTGATTCGATACAAAAGGAAAAGAAGAAAAGTCGAGCCGTCCCGACGCTGGAAGCACATCGCCTGTCAAATCACGGAATCAAACCCCCTCGGCACCCCGTCCACTGAAAGAGACTTTTATTTAAGCCTTTCCGTACTGAAATTGATTTAGAACGTGATTACGAGTTGGAAACTTTTCACATCGGGTTCCACCTCGGATCCGGGATTGCGGAAAACGGCGAGACGCTCCGGCCCCCACTCGGACCTCATGCGGCCATCTTTTTCCCCTTCTATTTAAAGCTCGGCCCCTCCTTTTCACTTTGCTGTGATTCCTGTAAATTCTCCTGAAAGAAATTTTATTTTTGTGCCAAGCAACTACTTATTAATGAAGAGAAAGAACCTGCTGTCAGATAAAGCCTATAAGAAAATTAAAAACGTATTACTTTTTTAAATACATTCTCAAAGACAAAAACCGGACATTCGTATTTTGTTTTTATTTTAAACTATATGTATTTTTATCGTTAAATTAATTACAACATACTTTTTTTAATATAAACCAAATTAAAAAAAGATCTAAAATTCGTGAATTTTAATCAAAACATTTAATTATGCTGGTTTGAAAGGCACACAATCATTTAGTGATAGATTAAATTGACCTAACAATTTATTCAAACGCTAAATGATTTTCCCGTTTTTGGTGGCCATGAATCAGTTGCAGTTTCCTGTTCAAGAATGTATTGTTCGTTATATTTATGCAAGGAAGATTATTAAAACTAAAAAGGTTGACTTTTGTTTTTTACTTAAAAATAATGCGTTAATTAGAGAAGGAAAACGAGTTTGAGATAGAAGGAGAACGATAGTTCAGATTGATAAATAAAGACAGAAAAATCGAGTTCGGGAATCAGAGGGAGAGAGAGAGAAAGAGAGAGAGAGAGAGAGAGAGAGAGAGAGAGAGAGAGAGAGACAGTGTGAGGGAGGGAGAAAATACGAAAGGACAGAGATTAATCCATTTCTGATATTACTGAAAAAATTATTTTTACTTTAAAGAAGTAAAAGCCTACTTTATTTCACTATATTACTTATAAAGAAGAAAGTGTTTAGAGAATGTGTGTGTGTGTGTGTGTGTGTGTGCGTGTGTGTGTGTGTGTGTGTGTGTGTGTGTGTGTGTGTGTGTGTGTGTGACAAAGAGAGAAAGGGAGAGAGTGAGAGAGACTGAGAGACGGTGAGAAGACGAAAACACAGAGATGAATCAATTTATGATATTAGTGACAAAATTATTTGTACTTTAAACAAGTAAAAGTATACTTTATTTCACTATATTACTTATAAAGAGCGAGAAAGTTTTTATTTGTTTGTGTTGCGTGCGTGCGTAGATGTGTGCGTGCGTGCGTGGGAGAAAGAGAGCAAGAGAGATAGGGAGTAAAAAGAGAGAGACAGATAAAACTAGAGACAAAGAGGGATTAGATACATGCTGAATCCAATGGAAAGATAAACATATATAAAGGACAGATATTGATTGAGGGGAGAGGGAGAGAGAGAGAGAGAGAGAGTGAGAGAGAGAGAGAGAGTGAGAGAGAAAGGAGGGATAAAAAGGGATAGATAAATGTTGAATACAACAGAAAGGTAAACATACATAAAGATGTACATAGCCAGATCTATGTATAAAAAGAGAAATAGGATTTGATAAATTCTGAATCCAACAGAGAGATAAAACAATAGCAGATAAAGGCGGCGTCGGTGGCTGCAATGTTTAGTCTTTGACACGGCGCTCATCACTGTAAGGTAAAGGCCCCGGGCTCGAATCCAGCGACCCTGCATTCGAACTCGACATACTTACAAATGGGCTTTTTTTCAAAAACACCGGCACCCTGAGGGTTTATATGACCTCTCCGGTTGCCAACCAACGAAAAAAAATAGATAAATAAAAATAGGTAGATCAATAAAGATAGATTTAGAGCGAGTGTAAAAGGGAGAAAGAGGAAGAGCGAGCGATTGAGGGTGGGGAGAGAGAGAGAGAGAGTGAGAGAGAGACTGACAGACATAACTAGTTACTATCATGTAATTATTAAGTACTTAAAATTATTATTAGGGCTAAATGATCGTTTCTCGGCGTTTTGGCAAAGGTCAAAGTTTAGAAAAGATATAGACAGACGGAGAGAGAATGCCCAAGAGAGGGTAAGTAATTTTTCTTAAAATTACGAAAACTTATTTTATTACAACTACTTTGATGTGTAGTTTATAATTATGTAGTTAAACCTTGACCACGTGTTTAAAAGTATCTAATTGTTTAACGGTGAAAAATTCGAATTAAATTGGTTTCATTATCTTTGATAACTCGAATGTTTGAATAACACTTCTTTTAGTGCTAAACTTACCAGTAGTAGTATACATAAATTTACGTTAGTATACAACAAAATAAACATTGGGTTGCATTCTTTTTTTTTTATTCAAACAGTCTCATAATTAAATAAATAGAGACGAGGTGTCGACTGGTAGATGGTTAACGATAGATAACACCGATTTCCAGTTTGAAGAAAAGTGTCAAACATTTTTTCCGACCCTGCCCTGTCTCCATTAAGGATGTACGCGGTCTAATGGTCGTATTGATACAAGTGAGTTAACTCGACAGTTGACAGGGTGTCAGCCGAGTAAGTGGTAACTGTCATCGAGTCCCATACATAAACCATCGCCATTACCCTGTTCTAGGACGTAGGCCACGAAGAGGCCCAACGCCGATCCGACGATTTTGTCCTGTCAATCCGACGATTTTGTCCTGTCAATCCGACGAACGGGTCCGTACAGTCTTGAGGGTTTTCGGAAGGATCTTTTCAACAGAATTTGATGTTTTATTCACGACTGTCGTGCGATCACTTCCTTGTTTCCTCAGAAAAATCACCTAAAATGTGTATTAAACATTAAAACTGAAAAGAAACTGATAACAGTGAACTGAACGTCTTAATTTGCTAAAATCTTTCCACATTTTACCAAAATTTTATTTTTCGGTACAATATATCTATTCATAAAATATCCCTGCATCATCTTACTTCCATCTTAATCGTGGGTCGATATGCTTTCATTAATCACTGTATGTTCTCCTCACCTGTTTTTCTCCTAGTCTCTCTCTCTCTCTCTCTCTCTCGCTCTCTCTCTCTCTCTCTCTCTCTCTCTCTCTCTCTCTCTCTCTCTCGCTCTCTCTCTCTCCTCTCTCTCNATATCTATATTATATATAAATATATAATAATATCTATCTATCTTAATAATCTTTTACTAATTGAATATTACCTTGTTTTGGCTCTTGATGAAACTTAGTCTTGTTTATCACATCCTTGTTTTAATGTGTTACAGTTTATAGCAAAAATATTGCCTAGCTTAATTTAATTGAAATCCGCCATAAAAATGCTATTCTATCGTTCTGCATATGCACTCCTAGAACTTATAAGAATTCTCCATTTCCGAATTGTACGACCTCGAATATTCATTGTTATCGTATAAAATTTCCAAAGCTCTTTACCGCCTAGCGGAGGGGGTTAAACGCGGTTCTATCTATTAATAAGGAAAACCGCCCTGGGCCACTGAGTCGGAGCGGAGCGGATAATTAAATAACTGGATGGTAGCCCCCATCTCATCAGGCCTTGTCAATTAAACCCCGTGAGAAGGGGGTTGAAAAGGGTTGAGTTATCCTTCCCTTGGGCGGGGAAAAAGGGTTGCTGAAGGGTTGTGCCTTATAGCCGAAAGACGCAGGTAATTGAAGATGATGCTTTGAGAGAGAGGAGTGGATCCGGCCGCCCCTTCTGCTAATCGAGTTGAATTACCGCCTCCTTTGAAGCCCTCCTTCCTCGATCTAATCCAATAAAACTCTTCTCATTCTTTTCTTAAAACAACTTAAAATCCTACTTTGCCAAATCTTAAAAAATTGCTCATTTTAATAGTATGATTATAAAAATTTACAAAAGATATGGAAGTAATCTATATAAAAAATTCGAACTGTTTTATTTACTAACATTAGCCAGAAAGAGATTTTGTACTCTTTATACCTGTATTAATTATGCAATGGTAGCAAAAAGTTCATCCATACTAAGAATCAATTGAATCTCAAGATTGAATAATCGGTATTATTTATTTTTGGTGGGAGGGGAGATGTTTTCAAGGGAAAAAACAAATTGCAAAAATGCGATGAAAATTTTCTTCTGGGTTCTTTAATGCAATACATATAACGATGTCACATCCTTTTCTATTGGGTTGTCCGGAAAATAATGCAGGATTTTGGTATTAAACAAAAAAAAAGAAACTAGTTACTTTAAAGCAATGTTCTTTAATAAAAATAATTTCCCATACTCTCAATACATTTCTCCCAACGTGTTGGTAACTTATTAATTCCGTCTGAGTAGAATTCAGAATTTTTAGAATTGATAAAGTCAATAAA